>NC_058371.1:22427500-22707500 GCF_018350175.1 Felis catus
CTGGGTGGCACAGTCGGTTAAGCGTCCGACTTTAGCCAGGTCACGATCTCGCCGTCTGTGAGTTCGAGCCCCGCGTCGGGCTCTGGGCTGATGGCTCAGAGCCTGGAGCCTGTTTCCGATTCTGTGTCTCCCTCTCTCTCTGCCCCTCCCCCGTTCATGCTCTGTCTCTCTCTGTCCCCAAAATAAATAAACGTTGAAAAAAAAATTAAAAAAAAAATAAATAAAAAATAAAAATAAAAATGAAAAACCTGAATGTGACACCTCTGACCTTGGCATCATTATACTTAAAAGGCCAATGCATAGTTTACATGAAAAAGGCTTTAAAATTGTTTAAAACCTATTTGTGTATCTATTTTATTACATATGTATACACAACATACACATAATTTTTTCTATTAGGCAGGTTGCTGGTATGCCTTTGAAAATATTGCCAGGTAAGATTCTTTATTCAGAAAAATCTTTCTACTTGACTAGCAATCCAGAGATCTTACCAATGGCGCGTTAATGTCATAGCAGGGGAAGTAACCAGTATTCTATCAGCTGTCAGAGCTGCTATTGTCAAAGGTCTGTCAGCTCCTCCATTACAGACTGCAATTGTCAAAGCTTTATAACTCAACCATGTAAGTTCAGTCTGGGCTACAACTTGCTGTGCAAAACTTCATCTTGGGAGAATGTTTTGCAACTGTTTCTGAACTATGGATGTATGAAATAGAAAAAGGGATTTAAAAGTTTCAGCTTTTGTTAATACCCTGAGCAGATACCATTGCAAAGCTGCTCTGATTCTTTTAGTGAGGGTTTAGTCTGTTGCCGTTGGTACTGCTCTTTTACACAAATAGGCATTATGTAGTTTCTCATGTAAGAGAGTTAGATTTCATTGTTGGGTTATAAGTTGACTCCGGTAGATTATTAAGTTGCCATTTGGTCTGGTGCACTGCAGCAAAAGTATTCAGGTTACCAGGCATCTCTCTTAATGGATTCTTCCTCGCTTGATTGGTACATTCTGTTTTGTTCGCTGCCAGATTACCTAATTGCTCAATATGGGTACTAGAATCAGGAAGTAAAGAGTATATGATGAACAGTCATGATAATTCTACTTCCTGATTACAGCAAGTTCATTGACATCTCACGAATACGTGCAGTCGAGCTTATTAAACTCCGCTTGATCAACTAACTCAAAGTCCTCTAGATTCACAACCGTGATCTCTAAACCTGACAAACTTTAATGATTATTCTAGTGGCCTAAATAACCAATTCATTAATATACTGCAGTAGATACTCAGGTACGGGCTGGGTATTATGTTAAAATGTGCTGTATCTCAAATAACAGAAATTTCAGAGTGCTAGTTCCTTGGAAGCATGCCAGGGAGAATGACCTATGCCTTTTACTCAACAAAATCTTTGCTGAGCACTTTTCCTGTTCCTCGTGTGCTCTACAAGGCCTTGTGGATCCTATACTCAGAGGTTGAGAATTTCTGCCTGCACAAAACTTCCAGTATGATAAGTAATTCTATAAACGATAAATGTCGTGGTAGAGGATTCTTGACATCCTCTGAGATCCTTTGGGGGCACTTTCTGGGTTATTCCCCCATGACAATAGTGCTTTAAGGAAAGGACGCTGAATTAGATCCTGAAGTATCCTTTCTGTAGCCATCTACTAGGCTGTTTCTGCCCACTGCGATCAATAACAGGGTAGCCTGACCTGTAGGCATGGGAGCGCTACCTACACGAGACGCCTTGAGAGGGAACCAAAGGGTCCATTGGCTACAAAACATTGATCATTATGTGCTGTTTACTTTTCTGACATAGCTTGAATTTTCTTCCATAAGAATCATGCTTCTGGAAGAGAAAATGAAGTCCATCTAACTGTGGTTATTGAAGGACAAGAACTGCATTTCATTTATCTTCATATCTACCCGTGTCTTTACCCCATCCACCCCTCTTCTTCCAGTCTGTGGCCCAAAAAGCTTTATCCCCCAGCCTGGAACCAGGACAGTGCTCCCCAAAATATGCATTTGAGTAAGGAACATTGCTGGCTGCAGACTCTTGCTATGAGTGTAGAAAGCAGGTTTCTTTGGGAGGTAACTATTTATGCCAATGAATCCAAAAATGTCTGCAAATTATGTACATACCATTAAATAAAATTAAATTAGCAGCCTTGACAAAAAGCTGGTGAAAATAATGATTATATTACAAAGAAGAACATCGGGGCACCTGGGTGGCTCATTCGGTTAAGTGTCCTACTCTTGGTTTCGGCTCCAGTCATGGTCTCATGGTTCGTGAGATCGAGCCCCACATCAGGCTCTGTGCTGACAATTTGGAGCCTGCTCAGGATTCTCTCTCTGTCCCCCCCTTTCTTTCTGCCCCTCCCCCATTCACGCACAAAGATGCACGCATGTTCTCTCTCTCAAAATAAATAAAAATAAAGAAGTATCATTAAATACACAAGTCACATAACTCTATAGGTCATATAGAGTCTGCCTAAATATCTCCCATAATGGAGCTCTAATGATCAAGTGATTTCTATGAAAGTATCACATGGCCTTCATTTATGGATTCATTTGTTCACCCACTGAAAATGTGACATAATTCCTAGTTGAAGAGCTGTATTCTGAGTGTCACCAAAATGTATTCAGTAAGCCATTATTGGAGAGGTTTTTCCTGATCCCCTTGCTAGGCATCCTCTATTACATTTCTCTCTTTTTTCTAAAATTATCATCTCCAAAATCACCTTCTTTCTTGATTTGTTAACTTTCTTGCTGTATGTCTCTACAGTGGAAGATCTGTTCAGATAAGAACCTGTGTAACTCCAGGAACATATAGGGACTGACATAATATGTGTGCTCAGTGTATCTTTGTTGAATTAATGGAGAAAATTGTAAAAATGGGAGTTACCCATGAGCAGCATTCTATAAAGAGTGGGCAGTGGCCTAAGATTTAAAAAAGAGAGAGAGAAAGGATTTAGAGTCGGTGTTTTTATATGTAAATTCGAGTGACCTTTTAATAACTGTAAGTACAGATACTGACTGTCTTCCTTGGGTAATGAAGAAAGGTATAAGTATTAATCAATTAGCCCATCTTGAGAATTGACGATAATTCTTTTTTAGGCTGTATGCTATGAAATCCAGCTAGTAGATACTATAAGGTAGAGTGTGTTTGTGTGTGAGTTTGTGTGTGTATTCAATATATGAAAATAGCAATTTATGTATCATATATTGATATAGTTAGGTATATATAGATTTATACATATACATTTATATATAATGCATATATACAGTATATCTGTATTTATGTAAAGTAATGTATATTGAATTATTAAATTGAGATGCCCTGACTTTACTCATATTTCTAAACATAATTTATCATTTTATTGCTTTGGATATCTGCTTAATATACAATGGAAGCAAAGTTTAGGCTGGCATAAATAATATTTCTTAACTATTTAAGAATGTTAAATTTTAACTTAACTTTAAACTTTAACTTAAATGTTGAACTTAACATTTCTTAAAGAATATTTAGCTCAATTTTAGGTATCTATATGAATGTACCTCAAGAAAAGATTTTTTTTTTTTTTACTGAATTAAGTATGGATAAGTCCTGCCTCCTGGAACTTGTAAACTAACAACAATATATTAACAGATTGATTTTGGAAAAAGATGTATAGTTTTTAAATTTTTCATAGTGTGCTTCCCAAGGAGTTAACTGAAAATTGAATTAATAGAATCTCTGTGAACTGATAATAACATCTAAAATGAGATTTTTACAATAGTTTATTTCAAACTGCTGGACTCCAGGATGAAATAGTTTATTCTACTGGAAAATAACACTTTCATGTGCGGTTTTCATGGTCACTACAGTAATGGTGGGGGGCTATTTTCATTTAATCACATAAAATCCTGGGTTTGTATATTTATATAATATGAACCCATAAATGAATCTTTGTATAGTATACACACACACAAATGTGTATATATCACATATATATGGTCACATTATTGTTTGGGATTACAATAGAATGTGTAAAATCAAGTGCATGAAAGAAAGCTTAATATATTCCAGCAGTAGGACCCCATTTTTTAAATACTTTTTTATACTTCTCATTGCTTGAGTTGTGTTTTTTCAGGAACAAATCTTAAGA
The DNA here is from genome assembly GCF_018350175.1 of Felis catus. Lineage (NCBI taxonomy): Eukaryota > Metazoa > Chordata > Mammalia > Carnivora > Felidae > Felis > Felis catus. The sequence goes on from NC_058371.1 coordinate 22,431,636, forward strand.
ATTCCGTTTTCACCTTGTACATTTCAAAGTTACCATTTCAGCTACAGGCAGAATCCTGCCATTTGAGGATTCCTGATTGGATTACATAAGCCTTCTGGTTAAAACTCCCAAAATTTTTTTCTCATATGCTTTTTACTTGTGATAACAATATGTTTTTTATCGAGTATCTACATTGTACTAAATGCACTAATGTTTCTACCAACTGCTTATATTGTTTATCAATGGCACCCGTGAAATGTTATGATCGAATATTATCCCTACCTTTGGAAATTTGCCTATTGTATATTCATTGATTTTCTTATACTTACAAACCTATATGAAAAATGATTTATTTCCACTATGTTTTTCTTCGTTAACGGCATAGGTCCTCCAGGTCCCAAAGGTGATCGGGGAGCAATTGGCTTTCCTGGAAGCCGAGGATTCCCAGGACCAATGGGGAAGACCGGGAGGACAGGTGTGGTGATCATCTAGATGTTCTCTGTAGATAATGTAATATATACATGGAGCAGAGATACTTTCCCATAGTCTTGCATAACAAAAACAATAGCCATCCCAGCATGAACAGCTGATGCACATGTAGTTTGTCTCGTGGTCTGAAACATTTAGAAACTAATTTCTGTCTACCTGAGCAGTTTCTATGTCCCAAAGGAAAAGTCTTAAAAAAAAAAAAAAAAAAGACAACAGAGGATTTATAAATTCTACCCAACCGTAAATCACATGAAGAATGGTATCTATCTTAGAAGAAGAGAGTGGAAAGACTCACAAAGAAAAACAAAGTATAAATATACTTTTAAGTAAAATGGGCCAAACCCTGGGAAGTTACAGTCAGCAATCCACAGATAGGTCAGAAATCGTAGTCTCTGCAAGATAAACTGGCTGCTATTATATATTAGTTCTTAATAATCTGCATGATTCAGGCTCTTTAAAATTTACATACGTGATGACATTATTTCTACTCCTTATAACAGTAGCCTAAGCTTGAATTGTGAGCTTTACAAGGAAATTTTAGAAGGAGAGAGGCTTATTGTTTCCTAATCTCAAAGAAAATTATGACAAAGGGTCATAATCACCTTATCATTGAGGTGTTTTTTTTTTTTTTTAATCCATTTTCTTTTTTGGAGTAGCTTTAGCTTTATAGAAAAACTGCACAGAAAATACAGAGAGTTCCCATAGACCCACATCCAGTTTCCCTGTTATTAACGCCTCGCGTCAGTGTGGTGCATTTATTAGAATTGATGAACCAATACTGATACATTATTATTAATTTAAGACCACAGTTTATATTAGAGTTCACTCTTAGTGTTATACATTCTGTGGGTTTTGACAAATATATAATGACAGGTGTCCACCAATGGAGTGTCATACAGAGCAGTTTCACTGCCTTAAAGATCCCCTGGGGTCCTCCTACTCCTCACCACCCCGCTCCCTCCCAGCCCTGGCTACCACTAATCTGTTTGCACTCTCCGTGGTTTTGCCTTTTCCAGAAGGTCATACAGTTGAAATTATACTGTATGTAATTGTTTCAGATTGCCTTATTCCATTTAGCAATACGCATTTAAGCTTCTCCATGTCTTTTTGTGGCCTGAGAGCTCATTTATTTTTAATGCTCAGTATATCCTGATGTATGGATGTATCACAATTCGTTTGTGCATTCACTTATTTGAAGGACATCGTGGTACTTTCAAGTTTGGGCAGTCATGAATAAGACTGCTGACATGAGTTTGCCTAGAAGTTCGATTGCTGCATCGGATGGTAAACCTGTGTTTAATTCTGTAAGAAACCACCAGACTGTCTTCCAAAGTGTCTGTACCGTTTTGCACTCCCACCGCAATGAATGAGAGTTCCTGTTGTTCCACGTCCACACTGGCCTTTGGTGTTGTCAGCGTTTGGATTTTAGCAGTTTTAATAAGTGTGCTGAGGTGTTGTTTTTTGTTAATCTTTATTTATGTAGTTTTGAGAAAGGGAGGGAGGCAGAGAGGGAGGGAGGGAGAGAGGGAGAGATCGATCGATCCAGATCCATCACGAGTGAAGGAGGGGCAGAGAGAAAGGGAAGATCCATCATGAGTGGACGAGGGGCAGAGGGAAACGGAAAGAGAGAACCCTGAGCACACTCCATGCTCAGCATGGAGCCCTGTGCCCATCGATCTCACAACCACCAGATTATGATCTGAGCTGATATCAAGAGTCAGACATTTAACTGAGATGCTCAGGCGCCCCAAGGTGTTTTTGATGGTGTCAGTAGCAATTAAGCTTGGAGAAAAATCAGCTAGCCACCAATAAGCAGCCTTCAATCAGACCCAATTACCTGAACTGAATGGTATATTTATATACCAACCATCTCTAAAACTGTCTAGCTTTAATCAGGCCTTTTTGGCAAAATGGGAAGAAGTGTTCGTTTGTTAATTTGTTTGAAATTATCTACATCCTTCAGGAATTGCTGAATTTACTAAATGAGCAACTTGTGTGCGATAGGTAAATATATTTAAAAACCCTGAATTTGACAAAATTGCAAAGCTACTTATAGTTTCCGAGATAATTTAAAATAGTTCCATGAAATGTGAAAACATATTTTATCTGTATTCTAACTTTAAAGCTAAAATGGCATGCTAATCTACTATCTCATTTATTATCCCTGGCAAAATCATGGTAATAGTTTGTTTGGGACTCTTTCTGGTACCGACTATTTGTAACTTTCTATTTACATTAAATCATAAAGGGTAACTTCATAAATGAGTATCAATATGAGCTCTGAGTAAATCAGAGCTATTAATTTGTCTTTCTGGAAAGTCTACACAAAAAGGGGAAACATGGAAAAAATATGAATGTTAAGAAGGCCCTATTCTTTTTCACACCCATCTGTTATGTATAATCTTCCTATATGGTCAGGGATGATGTTAGAAATAAACCACAGAAGAGGCCTGTAACTGTAACGTAACTTAGCTGATTTAATGAAAACTAAGCTTCCTCATTTACTGAGTGCCTATATTTCCTTCTACACCATGCTTGGATCTGGGAGTACAAAACTAGCCGGCTCCCCACCCTTGAGTTTTCTCCCAGAAATGTCCTCGCAATGGCTACTCTTCTAAAACTTAGTCAACAAGATCATTCTGTAATGTGTATGTGCACGATCTAATCTTACGTGGTTCATTTGAGAAGAATGAATGTTTGTCACAGTGGTTTGTATTTGAATTTCACATTGGCACCTAGTTACTCCGTGTCTGTTATTTATTTTAGCCTCTTGGGAAATACAGGGAAAGCATAGTATGGTAGGTACTTGACAGAAATAGCTTAGTGTATCCTTAAAAAAAGAAAAGAGCACCTCCCCACACATTTAAGCCTCTCTGTGCCTCAGTTTCCTCATCTAAAAACAAGGCTATTAAGACCCATATTTTACAGGGCGCCTGGGTGGCGCAGTCGGTTAAGCGTCCGACTTCAGCCAGGTCACGATCTCGCGGTTGTGAGTTCGAGCCCCGCATCAGGCTCTGGGCTGATGGCTCGGAGCCTGGAACCTGCTTCCGATTCTGTGTCTCCCTCTCTCTCTGCCCCTCCCCCGTTCATGCTCTGTCTCTCTCTGTCCCAAAAATAAACGTTAAAAAAAAAAAAATTTTTTTTTAAAAAAAAGAAGACCCATATTTTAGAATTTCTGTAAAAATAAAATGAATTGATAAATGTTTTAAAGTACTTCAAACAGTTTGTATCAGAAAGTAAGCTATACATACAAGCTATATAAACATGTTAGTTATTAGCTGCTGCCTATACAAGCTCTAGTGTGTTTCTTTTTCCCCGCTATCAAGCTCCTACAGTTCAACAAATGCCCTCTAATCAAAGTACTTGAGAGAGCATTCGCTGATTCATTCACCCAGTCAACATAATTTTATGAGGGTTCGCTGTGTGCTGCAGATAAAACATAGCATATCCCCTAAGGAGCAGGAATAAAAAAATGCAGAAGCAATTAGCTATAATGCAACGTGGTAGGTAATAAACATTCGTGAATTAGGACCAAACGCTATGGAAGCAGAAAGTAGAGAGTGATTAATTCTGTAGAGCAAGACAGGGTGTTACAGAGGAAGCAGTGTTAGTGCTGGCCTAAAAGATGTATAATAGGTTTTATACCTGAAACTACTAGAATATTGTCTGTGAAATATACTTAGGTTAAAAAAAAAATGCATACAATTTCTTTAGGTGGGAGGTTCTCAAGCTTTACCAGGCATTAGAATCGCCTGTAAGTCCTGTTAAAATGGCTTACTAGGCTCTACCCCAGAGTTTTTGGGGGTTTTTTTTGTTTTAAGTTTATTTTGAGAGAGGAAGAGAATGCATGTGGGAGCAAGGGAGGGGCAGAGAGAGAGAGGGAGAGAGAGAATCCCAAGCAGGCTCCACACCGTCAGCACAGAGCCTGACAAGGGGCTCAATCTCCCCAACTGTGAAATCATGACCTGAGCCAAAATCAAGACTCAGATGCTTAACCAGTTGAGGCCACCCAGGCGTCCCTACCCCCCAGAGCTTCTAAATCAACAGTTTGGGGGCTGGGGGCTGGGCTCCCTTGAAAATTTTTAGTCCTCACAAGTTTCCAGATGATAGTGATGATGTTGTTTCGGGGAACACACTTTGAGAACCATATATTCAGGTAAAGAAAAGGAGTGGAGAAAGAGAAACTCTGCAAAAATAAAAGCAAGGGCAGAGGTAAGAATTCCTTTGACAAAAGATATCCTTAGGATATCACTGCCTTATTTAAGACTCAAATTCAGTAGAAATGTGAACGTCATTCCTGGTACTACTTTAGTTATACTGTAGATTAAAACAATGAATAATAGAGTCTCTCCTCCAAAATAATCCACAGAAGGTAGTAAAACTAGAAATAAAATCCAGTAATTGTCATATTCTAACCAGTGACGCCGCCTGGCCTATCTGAATAATATTTAAAGCACTGACAGATTTCAAAGCAAAAAGCTTAAGAAGGAGCACCCTGTTGGGGCGCCTGAGTGGTGTATCAGGTTAAGAGTCTCGCTCTTGATTTCGGCTCAGGTCGTGATCTCACAGTTTGTGAGATGGAGCCATGCATTGGGCTCTGCACTGACAGCAAGGAAGCTGCTTGGGATTCTCTCTCTCCCTCTTGCTCTGCCCTCCCCTGCTCGCTTTCTCTCTGTCTCTCTCTCTGCGTGTCTCTCAAAATAAACAAACTTAAAAAAAAAAGAGCACCCTATTTATTTTCTCTTCTGCTCTCCTTTTCTCCCCCCCCTGCCCCGTGTCCTTCTTCTGCATGTAATAATTACTTGCTGTATATACACTGCAATGCTAGATCCTGGGAAATGAGGGGTAAATAAGACACGGTCCTTAATAGTCCTTAAGAGAAAGGAAAGACTTTATGTTGCCTTGATATCTAACGATCTGTAGAGTAGAGCAGTTATAATCTGACATATGTATTTCAAAAAGCTTTGAAGATTTAACTGAAATGCAACCTTACCCATCTTCAAAATCTCTGAATGTAACCTCGCCGAATGAACTAGGTTTTAGAGCCTGTAAGTAAGGTGCCTCCCTTCGGCTGGAGTCACAGAGCCCATTCAAAATCCGACTGTAAGGGTGAGTTATGGTCTTTCTTCAGAGTATCTGAAACTCTCGACTGTAAATGATCCATGTATTTATTTGACAGATAATTACTGAACATTTTCTCTGTGACATTCATGGAAATAGTCACAAATCAGTGAATATATGGGTTTGGAGTTCAGAGGAGAGGCTAGAGGTAGACACACTTGTAGCTATGATTATATAAAAGTTTTTTGGAATCTTTGGTTTTAATACTCTTTCATGGGCAGATGGTGAGAGGAGAAGGGGCCGAGGATGAAGCCTTAACCAGCGAGGTACAGGATCCGCAGTAAAAGCCAAGCCGTAGATTGAGCAGAAGCAGCCAGGGTGATTAAGAAAAGCTGGGGGATGTGGTGAGAAAAAGCCAAAGGCAAGAGCGAGTTTCACAAGGTGGTCGAGTAAGATGAGCTCTAGAGAAGTCCCTTTGCTGTTGTTGCTGTTGTTGTAAGGATGTCACCTTTATTGAGAGCAGTTTCCGTGGGGTGAGTGGAAACCAGATCGGGGAAGCTCAGAGGTGTGGAGGATCCAGGATCAGCTGGAACGTGGAGGTAGAGTCAGTTCTTGAACAGTCTTGACTCTCAGAGAACAGATCAGGTTTTTCTGTGTTGTGGTTTTCATTTGATTTGTTTTGTTTTTCTTTGAAAGAGATTTGAATACCACTTAGATGCAGATGGCAGGATAAAATAAGGGAGGGGTTGAGGAGACCCAGGAAGGAGGGGGGAGGTTAATGAGAAGGTCAAAGGTGAAGCCTTCAGGAAACAGGAAGCAGTCTTCGGCTTGGGGCGGAGGATGGTCTCATCTAAAATTGAAATACCTGAAGACCTGGGCTCATAGGGCATGTGTGGCAAAATAAGTAACCTAGTAGTGTTCCAGCCCGTAGCAGGGGCACTAAAAATACTTGAAATCATAATGTGATTGAAAATACCCCCTCCTCTACATAAAGTTAGAATGTCAATATATTACATACTATTTATTTCTTGTTTTTTAATGGCTTTCAGAAATGTAAGCTCCTTATTTTTGATTGAAGAGTGCCACTTATGAAAGGACATTAACTCCAGGTTTTGACAACTCTTGGGCTCCGTTTTAGCCAAAGGTATCCTTGTAAAGGAGGGAAGCATTCCTGTTCTCTAGCAAGGATGTTTCTGATGTGTTTACCTGTGAGAAAAAAAATCTCCAAGTAACTTCGTCTGTGAGGAGATCTTTGAGTCATGCTAGAGTAACCTAAAACATTTGTGTTTACTTATAAGAAGGAAAAAAAAAAAGTTTTGTTTCATTTTATCATTTTTAAAAAGTGGTATGAAATAAAAAAGCAAAATAAAAAAAACCTGATTTTTTATTTATCATAAGATCCTAGAGCTAACAGGATTTAAGTGGGTCGTTCCCTCAGGGCTCTGGCTTGAGCATTTCTATTTTTAAACTATCCAAAACAAATTGTAATATAAAAAGACTCCCAAGAAGAGTGCACAGCTCTTTCTTTTTTCTAAATAAAGCAAAAATGATCAAATTAAGCTTGTTTATTACATTACCTTCTCTGAAAAGAATTAGAACTGATCATTACACCCTTTTAAGTACCCCTGTCCCAATTTTTGTTTAATATCTTAGACTTTTCCTCTTGGGGAAATGGAGATACAATATCTCATAAAGTATATCATCGAAAAAATTGGAAAGGAGTTGAGTACTTTGATAAATTAATGATTTTTGAAAGTTTCACATTACCTGAAATGACTGAATCACAATTAAAAAGTGAATATAATTATGTACAGTGTAATCATGTATGGAAAATGGTTAGAGACAATCTATTCATACTCTAAAAAGAAATGGTTGGCATTTCATGAAACCTTCACAATGAAATTTTAATTGGAAGCAGCTTATAATTTTTAGGTGTTAAATCTCAATTCTCATGTTACTTATCAATGTAATTTTATATTTTTAAATCTGATAAATTGGGGCTCAAAAAGTCTTTAAATGATGAATAAGAACAAATGTTCAAAAACAAAGATGAATACAAAGTAAACTAAATGAGGGAAACAAAACAATAAAAAACCCAAATAAATATTAAAACTTTAAAATTAAAAATAACTGTATCATATTCTCTCTCTCCTTCCCTCTCTCAAAATAAATAAATAAGTAAGCATTAAAAAAATGGTGCCATAAAACGTGAAGTGAGATGAAAAAGTCCTTTCTCGTTCACTGAGAATAAAACCAGAGTGGGACCATTCTAGCTAAGCTTTGGGAGATGTTGTGAAACGGTGACAGCTACCATCTGTTAATTTATTCATCTCTTATGGGCAAGAGGCTTTATAAACATCGTTGCTGATTTTCAAGGTAACTCTTCAATGGAAGGTATTATTTTTTCATTTGATGGAAGAAATAAACTTTTAGTTCAGAAAGATTTGAGGGACGCCTGGCTGGCTCAGTCAGTTAAGCATCTGACTTTGGCTCAGGTCATGATCTCACGGTCCATGAGTTCGAGCCCCGAGTGGGGCTCTGTGCTGACAGCTCGGAGCCTGGAGCCTGCTTTGGATTCTGTGTCTCCCACTCTCTGCCCCTCCCCTGCTTGTACTCTGTGCTTGGTTGCTCACACTTGTGCTCGCTCACACACGGTCTCTCTCTCTCCCTCCCTTCCTTCCTCCCTCCCTCCCTCCCACTCAAAAATAAATAAACATTTAAAAAATGAAATAAAAGTGGAGCTGTGGTTGAATAGCAACCTTTAGCAAAGATTTTAACAATGTTTCCGATACCTATTTAAATCCTGACCCTCCTATAAAATGCTAGCCTTGTACCACACCCCTATGTAAATAGATAAGGTTTCTCAAAGCCAAAGTAAGTAGGCTTCGAGGTTTCGATGCCCCTCAGACCTTCTTACCTTCCCTCAGAAGGAGGCGATCAGGATCTTAGCACTCTCAGAAATTCATTCCCAGATGTTGGGGATTTTCCCCTCTTAACAAATAGAAAAACAGATGAAGTATAATGGAAAATACAGAAATCAAGGTTTAAGACGGGATAAAAGACACAAGACATCCTGGGGGGAGAGAGAAAGGCAAAATCAAAGAAAGAGGGAAAACAAAAACAGAAGATGAATAAGCACAAATTGTGCTTATGCCTTAGTTTTGCCTGCTTTAGGAAAATCGGATGTGTAATGCCCTTGTAGATAATTTGAGATCATGTAAAGGACCTAATAGACTTTTAAAATGATGGCCATCATTGGAGTGCCTGGATGGCTCGGTTGGTTAAGAGACAGACTCTTGGTTTCAGCTCAGGTCTTAATCCCAGGGTTTCTGAGTTCAGGCTGGAGTTGGGCTGCTTGGGATTCTCTTCTCATTTCCTCTCTCTCTCTCTGCCCCTCCCCTCCTTGCGCGCGCGCGCTCTCTCTCTCTCTCTCTCTCTTTCTCAAAATAAATGAATACACATTAAATTTTTTAATAAAATAAAATGATACCCATTGTTATTACCATCAACATTATTGTATTTGAGCATCTGTAGGTTGTTATAAGTTGAGATTCCAGGTTACTTTGTGATGCTCTGTCTCCATTTACAGCAATTAATTTTTTAATTAGTTACAAATAAAATTGGTGCTTTTTTTGTTTGTTTCCAAGGAAATCCTGGACCCAAAGGCCAGAAGGGGGAAAAAGGGAGCGGAAGCATGCTAAGTAAGTTTATGGTTCATTGTTTTTATGTGTGCCTTGTAATAAATAAGCTTGTGATGATAGTGGTCTGGGCTTGAGGCAAATATTGGGAACTTCAGTATTGAGCCGTAGAGATTCTTTGCAAGCCAGCCACAGTGTTCTACAAATAAAGCTTGCTAATTGGAGTAAAACAAATAGATTAAATTATACAACTCTAAATTTCATTACCCATTACCCATTTGTATTTTGTTTTCTTGAGGAGCACAGTTTTCTAAAAGTTCCACATAGAAAACTGTTCACTTTTCAAGCCACTTTCAATCTGCTTGAAGGAAAACCAAGTTTATGAATAGAAACAATTACAGCCTCCTTGCCTACTGAGTAAACTTACTGAAAGGCTACCTATATGAATTTGGACAATCTGAGAACCCTGACCCATCAATTCCCTGAAGGCTGGGGTTTTTGTGTTTTGTTTTGCATCACTAAAAACTTGAAAGGTTGTGTTCTACATCACAACCTCAACAGAACAGATTTCACACTGGGATCCCTTTTGATAGGATTGTTAGAGGAGATGTCTTCAACATACCAGGCTGTAAGTCAGTTGAGTGTCTGGGCTGCGTCCACACGGATCCAGTGAAAGGATTATGAAAAGGGATTGAGGGACCGTCCCCTGCATCCTCGGTAGGACCTGTGTGTGCTGTGACTCTGGGAGTAGCCGCTCCACGCACACACACACATAATCTCTACCCAACCAGGGTCTGTTTTAGATAGATTATGGCTAATCCTTTAATGTACCAAAACTCTATCGCTTTTCAGTCCTAGTTATTTTAAAAACGTAGTACCAATTTCTCTGCCTTAGAGCAGAAGGAATTATTTTCACCTGTACCGTGCACGGATGCCACACTTAGATTACTGAGGGTCGGCACTGTGAATGCCAGCCACTAAAGCATCACGTAGCTACAGGATGCTTTTCACAGTTGTTGCACTGTTGATCCCGTTGCCCCTAAACTGAACAACATTTAGTAGTGTGTACCTCCCCCACGAGCTTTGGCGTTGCTCGGTGATTATTAGCGTTGCTGTTATTATATTGAGATATGGAAACATTAGTATACATTTTCTCCTGCGTGTTCATTACTTCTGGAATGTGATCACTTCTGACGGCTGGAACACTTTTTTTTTTTTATCCCACTTACCTTCCGTGCTCCGTGTCACTCCAGTTATTTTCACTTAAGCTCTTTGTAACTCTTTTCCCTATCTCCCTGTTGATCTCTGTCTTTATCTCTGCCTTTATCTCTGGTTCTTTTTTTTTTTTTTTTTTTTAATCTCTTTTGCTCCCGTTCCTGAGACTTTTTCTGAGCCACTTAACCTTGACTCTGGGGAAGCTTGGCAAGTAAAGAACTTCTCTGTTTTGCAGTCTATACACTGACCACCCACACTGCCTTCTGTTACCTGGGGTTACCAACGCTTTGAACATGTTTTTCAGATACGTTTAGAAATGTTTCACTTACAGATATTTTCATGGCTGTTTTGAACTTAAGTGCACACTTGCTTTGTGAAAGCAATGATAGAGACATTTCTGTGTATGAGTGTTTATGATCTGCAGACTTCCCTCCATGCACTCCCCCCGCCCCACAGAGAGTATGTGTAACTCCATAATGTTTCTAAAAGAGAGAAAAAATCATATACACAGACATCTATACAGTATGTTCTTCTTTTTCCTCATTTAAGTCAATATGTCAGTCATCTGCCCATGTCGGTCCATGTGACTTCAGCTCTTTTTTCTCGACGACTCTGCATTGTTCCATTATATAGCTATGCCACAGTGACTATAGTATTCTATCCCCTAGTCAGGAGCACTTGATGATTTCTTGCTTGCCATGGTTTGGCTTTATTAAGCAATGCTACATTTAGCAGTCTCGTACATGATCTTGTGGAAATACTCTATAATAGACTATTTGCTAGAAGTAGAATCAATAGTCCAAAGGTGGCTTGCAGTTTACAATGTGATGGTTTCTTGTAAATGGCTCCAAAAAGGTTGGACCAATTTATTCTGCATGAAATTGCCTGATTCCCCACATCTTCAGTTACTTCTGATAAATAAAACTTTATATGAAATTATTTTAACAAATACATTTAATATTTTTTTAGGCATGATTTAAATATAAAAGGAATAATCACTGATTTCCTCTTTTGTACATTTGTCAGGACCAGTGCAACTCCCGGATCATATTTGGGCAGGGCCCTTTTAAGATCAGGCAGGTTGGGCAAGACACCCTCTGCTACCATCTCATTAAAAGGCCCCTCACCTCCGGACAAATCATCCGCACAACTGACTCCAAGATCCCTTTGTGGCTCCTTCAAATGACTCTGGTTCCTGTGTCGCACCCAGCTTCCACATGGCTTTCTCTCCAGGTCTTTTGTGCTGTTTGGACCTCTGTTCCTATGCTCAGACCTCTTCCCACTCCAGTAACCCACCATCACCACCATCTGCTGGCACCCTTAGCTGGGTCACCTCCCATGTACTGACTGGCAAGCTGCTCCTACCAGTTCTCAGAGCAAGAGCAGGAGCCCTCTGCTCCCCACTCATCTGATGTCTTACTGAACCCAATTTAACCCACTGGGTTCTAGGAGACATCTCATGGATATTGATTATATATGGGTTCTTTACATTCAAAAACAATACTCTCAATAAGTGATAGGGATAACATAAAAGAACATTCGTTCATTCGTTCATTCACTCTGCACATGTTCATTGTGTGCCTCCTGGAGCTGAACATAACAGCTAATAAGATAACTATTGTCTCTGGCCCTCATAGAGCTAATAGTCCCTGAAAGCCTAGACATGGAAACAGGTGATTATACAATACAACAGAGCTATACTGGGGGAGGAACAGGGCTCTACAGGTGTTCAGAGGAGATCAAGATTATTAAATTCTTTAAAATATTAAAAATATTGATTTTGATTGGCTTAGTTTACCTTCTTATCTGCTTACTTTACAAATTATACCACCCCCCCCCCCCGTTTTTCCCGAAGTTTATAGTGAGGTAAAGTAGAGCTTGAACAGTTCATTCAACACATTTAGACCAAAACACAGAACTTACTTCCTTCAATTACCTGGAAATTTCAAGCAAATATTGTGATCGTGAAAAAATAATGCTGAAGTTTTCTATTGCCAAAAGCTCTTTTGTATTTTACGCTTTAAGTATCTAGTATAGATCCTGAAGATAAAGAAATATTTCCATAGAACTGGAAATATTTTATGTAGGTGAACAAAGGGATAAAAAAGAGAAAGGGGAAAGAAGAGATAAGAAAAGGCAGACCGAAACAAGGAATAGGGAAGATATAGGCTATCATGTTGTTTTTGAAGTTCTTTCTGTTTATTAGCAGATGACGTTTTCACACCTCTTATTTTCTTCGCGGTTTACAAATAGTCGCAGGCGTCCCAGTCTTGAATTTCTGGTAGAATCTGAGCGTGTCCGTGTGTCCCTCAGCCCTTCCATTCCCTCTCCTGGGAAAAGCGTTTCATGACACCTACCTCACAGGGTTGTTGTGAGGGTCACGTGAGATACTGTGTGTGTGAAGATGCCCTGTAAAATCATAAAGTGCTTTAAACACACAAGGTCTGCTTCGCCGTGGTCTCTCTGAACCGGAATTGCTGTTCCGTGCCGGAATCACGTAGACATTTAAAACCGGTCCTGAGGATAGGAGCGAAAGCAAAATGAAAATGCAAGAAGCCAAGTAAATGTCACGGACAAAAAGAGAGACATGCTAGAGAGGAAGATGAGATTTTACGTGAGACAGAGGAATGAAAGTGTGACCAGATCACAAATCACTGAGTTTGTCTGGGCCGAGCAGAAGAGCGTAAGTTGTAAATAAAAGAAGTGACTAAACGGAGTGTGTGCCAGAGGCCAGAAGCTGTCAACAGAGGTCCGAACAAAATGTCAGTCTAATAAAACAAGAGAGTCCAGGCTCTGAAGGACGAAGCGTGAGCCCAAGACTCTGCTGATGAGAAAGCTCCAAGAAGGGTTGAAACAAATTAGAGTTGTCTATGGTCCTCTGGGTCTGCCCCTAATGACACCAGAGTCTCCAAGAATAAAAACAAAAAAGAGGAGGGGGAGGAATCAGCCAGTCTCGAGATGGTCTTTAGTGTTAGAAGACTGGCCATGTCGACTAGCCAGTTAACGCAAACACTGGGAGGGGAGTTGAAGCTCTTTGTCCAGGGTTGAATTAGGTGTCACTTCCTACCCCACTCTGTACTGGGGGCCAACTAGAACCTGGGAACCCGTCTTCCCTTGCCATCGGGCCGTGGTCCACACTGGCCACAGAATGACCCTGATCCCAGAGATCGTGGCAGATAATTGCAGGGCCCTCCATTCACAGGTTGCTTGACACCCCAAAGCGCAAGTAGATTCTAAGTGTGTGAAATACTGATCCAGACTTTGCAAATTAGGGGAGAAGGATTTCTCTTTTCTCCTTAGACAAAAATAGATCTGAATGCCCAGCTCAGATGCACAAATTATACCACCCTGAGTAACGTGCGAGGAAGAGACAGAAATCTGCCTTGAGCTCTCCTGCTTATCACAAGGATTCCTCTGTTCTGTTCTCGCCGGACGTGGAAGTGTGTTTCAGTCAAGCAAAAACAATTCCTACTATACAATTAAACACTTCGTGTGAGGCTCTGTCCTAAACACACCGATGACCAATGTGTCATTGGTTAGTATTTTTTACTGTGCTTTATTCATGCCCAATGAGACTATAATTAGAATGTGAATTTACAGTGTCTTAAAACTCGTGCAAGGGTGTGAAATATCAGTTTGACTTGCCATTGATTTCTACTGAGGACAGCACAATCGCAGATGAATTTTGGTCTTTCTCAAAGCATTCAGCCGACCGAAGTAAAACTTTCTCCTCCAAACACTAAATAATGATAACAGTGAACATTTAGACAACACTGGGTGTGCACCAGGGGCTTTTGATGCATTATCTCATTTAATCCTCAGAAGAGCCCTTGAGGTAGGTACTTTGTTATTCCCATTTTGTAGATTGGAAGCTGAAGCTCACTGCTGATAAATGGAAGGGCAGAAACTCAAAGCCAGGTGTATCAATCTCCAAAGCCCCATGTTGTAACTATGACTGCATTCAACACCCCCACACTAGTTTTTTTCTTAAATATAAATGCCGCAAATGCATAGCCTGGAGGGTGTGGGGAAAAGAGGGAAAGAGATTTGTAATAAGCAACTTGGTTTTCCAGAATGGGCCTAATAATTTGAAGACACAAAGCAGGTGGAAATTCTTAGAGTATGACTTCCATTATTTCAAATTAAAAAAAAAGCATTGCCAATTAATCTTGATTTGTGTATGTTTCTACCTTCGCATACTATGTCGGCTCTTGCCTCCAGTTCGGCCCCACATCTGTTATTCAGAAACATAGTCTCCCCGGAACACCTGTGAAGTTTACATTGTCGGTAATAAGAGTTATTTACTTATGGGCGTGAGGAGAAGGAACCACCTGTTAATATTCTTTTTATTTCGATGACTCGCTCTTAACATTTTTTCAGTAACTGGCTCACAGATATATTTTTTAATATAATCTGGCTGCTTTGATGTCCCTCTTCTGTTATCGTGTCTCTTTTTCCAAACTCAATTGTGTAGTTTTCTCGGCAGCACCCGTTATGATTGAGCAGAATACGCCATCGGGAGCCACGTGGCTCCAGGTAACTTAGCTAAGCCTTCTTGTTCTTGACAGTCTGTGGTTTTTAAAGCTTTATGCGAGTCCATGAGGTGTTGTCAAAACGTGTAACGTTCCGTTAACACAATGGGTGTGTTCCCGAATAGTGGAGATGACTAATACGTCGTGTAAGTTGAAATAGGAGATTTAAATCGGGGATGGATCCAGCGGTCAGCGTTTACCCTGTTGAGTCTCTCTTCCGAGCTGACTCAACACAGCCTGACTCCTACCGGAGCCACTTAGAAGGAAAGAAAAAAAAAAAAAAAACAATCAGTACGCCTCCACCCAGGTCTCTCACACCAGCAAAATTTGAAATCCATCTGGTTACGAGCCTGAAAGTGGTGGACTAGACCCAACACACCGGTTCCCATCATCCACAGCCTCAGAAGACCAAAAACGGCTTGCCTGCCCCGCTTCAGAGAACTGGGTGCTGGCTTCCCACTCTGCAGTCACTGTGGTCTCACGCCACCACGAGATTGTTTCCTTTGTTCCAATTAAGGCACCGTCCAACTTCGGGCTCACAACCATACTCGCCCCCTCTCGCCCTGGGCTTCTCTGGAAATGCACCGTCCTGCGGAGGGAATCTCAACACCAGATTCCCCAGAACCACACAGTTGCTGGCTTGCACGTGAAGTGCCCGAGAAATATCTCCCATTATGGCTTAACCTACAGACTGGCCCCTTCCCGGGGGTGCTCTGTGTGATTTCCATTCCCTGCTTCCCTGAATTACTCGCATTCTGCCTGACCCACTCACTGCAAAATGGAACACCTGAATCCCAGCAACTTTTCAGATGCTCATTACCGGGAACTATTTAAAGGAATCTTAATATGAATGATTTAGCAAAATGAAAACCACCCTTCTTCCTAATGATGTTCTGTGTAATTCTGCTTTTCCATTTCCTAGAAATGCTGAAAGGTAAATTGCTTCACCTGAACACAAATATCCAGTCTCTGTGCACAATATTTTTGCAGAAACTCCACATGGCTTATAGCATTATTCATTTATTCCCTACAAAATGATTATCTGTTCTATTCCAAAACAAGCTTTCATGCCAAACTCTCTCCTGTTGTAGTCTGTTATATTGTTACCTTCTATTTTACTTGCACATAGAAATACTATGTCTATACCAAAAGAATGTGTATTATATTAATCACAGAAAGTAGCCAAATGAGTAATTATTATTACTGTAGTAAAACATCTAGTAGGCCCTTAATAAATACTTTTGCAGGTTTGTTTTTTTTTTTAAATTAATGTTTATTTTTGAGAGAGAGAGAAACAGAGCACAAGTAGGGGAGGGGCAGAGAGAGAAGGAAACACACAATCTGAAGCAGGCTCCAGGCTCTGAGCTCTCATCACAGAGCCCGATGCAGGGTTCGACCCCATGAACCGGGAGATGATGACCTGAGCTGAAGTCGGCCACTTAACTGAGCCACCCAGGTGCCCCTTTGCCGTTTTCTTTCTTTCTTTTTTTTTTTTTTAAATAGACTCTGCTAAGCCTTAAATAAAGTTGGCATTTCAGTGGCACAGTGATTTTGTTAAAAGGAGGTTTTTACTGTGCTCAGATCATGACATAACAGGGATGGCTGCTTCTAACTTATAAATTAGAGAAAAAGCTGTATTTTCAAATTTATACCCATTGAGGGACTCTGTTACTCATTTCATTTGCAACTAAACACAAAACAGAGAGGAAAAGAGAGGGAGACGTGGATTAGTCTGATAGGGTTGTGAGAACAAAGTACGACAGACAGGGTGACTGAACCCAAATGTGTTCCCTCCTAGTTCTGGACCCTGGAAGTCCAAGATCTAAGTGCCCTCAGGACACTAGTCCTGTTGGATTAGGCCCCACCCGTATGGCCTCAATCAACCTGAACTATCTTCTTAGAGGCCCTATCTCTATATACAGTCACATGGGTGTTAGGATGTCCACAGGTGTATTTCCGGTGGATGTAATTCATCCTATAACAGGAAAGTATGGAGAATTGATGTCAGTGTCTGAAGTCTCACATCTAAATCTTCACGGGGCAAGGCTGGAACTTTCAGAATGAGGAAGATCTGCTTCAGGTGTCTCTGCCCATCTTCCTGTCCCTCACTTCTCAAGGCCTACATTGTATAGTAAGTAAATGTGAGACATTCTGCTGTTTTTGTAGTTATAAAATCAATTTCACTTTTATTTGTTTCTTGTCAATGTGTTGTTTTGACATTTCAGGGATGTTCTTTTACCTTACGGTGTTTTCATGGAATAATAAAGATCGCCAGGCTAATTCAGTTTAAGTAGACTGTAACCAATGGTAATTAATTAGATCATGAGAAAAAGAATGACCTGGGAAGCTATTTCTTGAGAATGTTTATTCTCAAATAATCACCATTTATGCCTTTGTAAGAGTTTTTTAAGTAGAAAGTAGTGGAAACTTGCTTAATGGAGACACAGAACCTATTGATTCACATAATGGAGAATTCCAAGAGATGGTTTTGCTTCAGGCTTAGTGGGATCCAGGAGTTCAAACTAAGTCATTTAGATTCAGTATCTCTCTCCTTCTCTCTCTCTCCTTCTCTCTCTCTCTCTCTCTCTCTCTCTCTCTCTCTCTCTCTCTCTCTCATATCCATTCATAGTCTATTAGGCTCTTGCTGTGCTGCAGAATCTCACATTTATCCATGTCTGAGAAAGAGTGCCACCTTTTTTCCTTCAAAAGAACTCTTGTGGTCTCTTCTTGGAATCTGAGTTTTCCCTTGACTAAGTACTGTAGTCTGTAAAGCATCAATACCAAATGATGGGTTGGGCAGGGTCACCCCTTCAGAATCTCAGAGTGCAGGGCTAAAGTTCCTGAAAACGTGGATCAACTTAACTGCGCTGTTAAATAATACCTAATAATATTCTTGTTAAGTGCTTATTGGACAGCAATATTAGGTCATTTCTTCCATGATGCAAAAAAATTCTTTTATTGTTCTGACATTTGTTCTCAGGCCATGGTGAGCATCAGAATGATCTCTCAGGCTTTTATCACATACGGATGGCTGGACTCAACATACAGAGATGTTTATTTCAGGAATTTGGGTTGTGGGCTGCTATGTGCGGTTTCCAGAAGCTTTCTTTGGAACTCTGAAGCACAGTGTAGTTGAAAATTTCTTTTATACATGATACTTTTGTCATATCATCACCGATTCCCAATTAGGCCAGAAATCTGAATTTTTAAGATATAATATTCATAACAATAGCTATAACAGAAAGTGAGTCTTCTGGGCCAGGTGTTCTACAGAGCCCTATGTATATACCTACTTCACTTAATCCTCTCAAGAAACCTATCAGTCTGCTGTTTTTCCCATGAGGATTTAGAACAGGTCATTAACCTGTGCAAAATCACACAGCTAGCATATGTGAGGCGGAGTGTGAATCCCGGTTTATCTTTTTTTTTTTTTTTTTCCGGTTTATCTCATTTTAAATCCTATCACATTAGAGTGTTTTTAGTCTCTTTTGCAAACCTCTTCAAAGTACATTCATGGACTAAACCAGTTCTCACGAAAGTCCTAGAAGGCAATTCTGCAAGATGTCATAACAAATGAAGAAATTAAATACAATGAAAGCAAGCAAAACAATTTGTCGGAAGTCATAAAGGAAGTTTGCAGCCTGACTTCCCATCTAAACAAGCTTCCTGTTTTATGATACAGATCCTCACCGCCCACCCCCGCCCCCAGCCCCCTCTGGTAAATAAGCACTAGGACCCTCTCATGTGAAATAAAGCATTTAGTACCCTAACCTAAGGACCCACATTTTGCATTATTTTCTGCTTTTCTTTTTGTTATTATCCAAACAAAATTTGCTATGCCGTGCTTTTTTTCTTGTTTCTAAGAATATCTACTTTGATTACACCAAAACAGCCAAAGTTTAAGCTAAGCAAATGGAAGCAATGAGTCCTGGAGGAGAGAGAAACAGCTTTTTTTGTTGGATATTTGAGACGTCAAGTGATGTGTCTTCAAATATCTGTGGACACAGCTTTCGGACACAAATCATGGCTTCTCCTATCAAATGCAGAGGTAATGGAGACTGTCTACGCTATTTTCTACCGGTCCCAGCAAGGCAGTCATGATAGCCCCCTGGAGCTCTGAAAAGTTATGAGCCTAAACAAAATATAGCACACAATGACAAAGAGAATGTATATTGGCTTTTAATTTACCTCCTGATCCAATTCAAGGGGCAAACACTCAGTTATTTTAGAAAATAATTTTCTCTTCATAAAAAGTCAAAGAATCTGTCCTGGGTTGTCAGCCTTGCCA
Organism: Felis catus; assembly: GCF_018350175.1. Lineage (NCBI taxonomy): Eukaryota > Metazoa > Chordata > Mammalia > Carnivora > Felidae > Felis > Felis catus. Next base: position 22,450,838 of record NC_058371.1, read on the forward strand.
ATAACTGGACAGATAAATCTTCCTTGGGCCAAAGTTAAGACATTTTTCTCCACGAAATCCACAACTCAAAATCATACAGTCTATGATTTCATAGTTTCCTAGAATAACTTTCAGAATGAAATAAAATGAATAATTCTATCACTACTTTTGATTAGTACTTTACTATTTAAAATACATTTTTTCCACATAATGTCATATTTGACACCTCAAATGTAGGAGGTACGTGTTAATATATTTATTTTATAAATATTCAAGGCTCAAATAGGCTAAATCACTTGTCAATGTCTTAACAGATTATAAAGAGGGACACAAGGACATTTATGAGGTCTGACTGATGTCTACATTTTCAGAAATCAGAAAGAATGATAATGTAATTAATGCTATTTTGTGGTGTGAGTTTTATAAATTAGCTCCATTCAATATCTTAATGGTTTTAAGTGAAGAGCAAATTGTAAATAGTCTAAAAATAGGCAAGTAAAATGCACCTTTATAAATTTTTTGCAGTTCTCCTCAGCAACTCTAGAAACTTAAGACTCACGTAGAAATGAGATATTAAATAATAACAAAATTGGTCTAAAATGATAATAAATACCCTAATATATGGATACGGTCCCTTGAAGAAAACAATATGGTCTTTGAAACACAGACACGTCTGTTTAATTGACAATTTGGAAATCCAATAGTAGAAGCAACATTAGTGCCCAGGATACTCTCAGACAACTTACACTCCCAACCACACTTGGCTTTTCTTGTTTTACTCAACCTTTCTGTTTTGTTTGTTTCCCCCCCACACACATAAACTTATTCTTAACCATCATATCCTTGTGGGGATCTGCACAACAAGAGAGGTATTCTTTTTAAACGCAAAGTTCTTCCATCTTAAAAATGTACCGCTTCTTCAAGCAAGATTCTTTTAAAGCTATCTCCGATGAGAAAGCTCAAAAACTGACAAATTAAATATAGGAAATAATAGCCTTCTGCTACTTTTTAATTTGCACACACTGAAGTAATTCACTCCCATTCATACTTAAGTTAGATTTACTCAGTGCTATGTGAGTTTGGTATCGTGGATTTTGAAGCAACAGATTCTCAGTCTTTAGTTATTCAGCAGTTGAACTATGAGTGTTCAGCATAATCACGGTGGAGTTTGCTAACTAATTTCCAGTGAATTTCCAATGTCGCCAAAATATCTACTACATGCTTATTCTGCAGTCCTCAAACCTTGGGCCTTTAGTTTGTTCTTCAATGTTAAAATAAAACAACACCAACCTCATGTTCTAACGCAATTTGAGTGCCTCCTATCTGAAATAGTCTGATGAAAATACAGAAAAAATTACCTTCCACCGTGTATCTTCCCTGCTACCTCTGCGATACTGGGTTTAAGGATGTGAAAATTCACATCCGCATGAACCCTCAGAATGTGACCTTACTTGGAAGTCGCATCTCTGCAAGTGTAATTAAGCTAAGATGAGGTCATATTGGATCCAGGTGGTCCCTAACTCAAATGGCATCTTTATGAGAGGGACACACAGACCCAGGAAGAAAACAGAGGCAGAGAGTAGAGTGACACAGTTACAAGCCAAGGAACATTAATAACTGCCAGGAGCCACTAGAAGCTAGGAAAATGCGAGGAAGGATTTCTCCGAAGAGCCTTCAGAAGGAGTATGACCCTGTGGACATCTTGATTTCAGACTTCTGGATTCCAAACCTGTGAGGGAATAAATTTCTTGTTTTAGGCCACACAATGGGGATCATTCGTTATGGTTGGTTTAGGAAACAACCTACATACCTTTCTTTCTCTCCACACTGCTCATTCCGCAACAAGCACTACATCTCTCCCTTCATTTGAGGAAGAAGCCTAGTTCTGCCTGGGGATCTGAGAGGATTTTACTGAAGGTTTAGTTATAATAGGAAAATGCATGCAGAACAGTCTGCAAGGTAAAGGTGAACCTCAGATTTCATTGTCTTGAAATTCCCAGCCAGTGTAGACACTACATTTTCCTCCCTGGCCGCTCTCAATCTCTCCGCTGCCATCAGACTACACTGCACGCCTCTTCTCCACTAAGACCCTTTCCATCTACTTTGTGCTCTGCTCTGTCTTGGATTTCCAAAATGTTTGTCTCCTTCAACTTCCAGAGTAAGATTCAAAATCTGTTACGGTAATTTTCCAGAGAGGTTTAACTCTGTTTCTCCAGACATCTGATATCAAGGTTGTGCGGTTCATAGCTAACTACCTCATGAAGCTAATTATCGTAAAGAAGACATCACTTTCCTTTCTGGAGGAATTTGGCCACCTTGTGAGGACTTCCAGATCAAACTGCAATCAGATTTTTTTTAATTTACTAAATTTGGAAATAAATATAATAATTACCATTGTAATAAATTTAACCCTGAATTCTAATTCTAATAAATGATATGAATGAAGAAAACGTGACCATGAGGTAAATGATACGGTAATAGTTGAGACAACTGTACTCCTCAAGAATTGTTTTTAACCTCCGTTCTTGACTTCTACGCAAGTAGCGGTGAGGGACACATGCAAAGAAGCCCCCATAGTTCACGTCCTTCCTGATCTCTCTTTTCAAATTAGAATTTTTCCTATCTAATAGAGCCTAGTAGAGTTAGAATCTCCTTTTTTCAAACTCTTAAGACTTGCACTGAAGCACTTTTGTAACTTATTTAGGGCTCACGTGTGGCTCCATCAACACAGCTGTAGATGTGTTCTCTTCTTTAAATAAAATATATTTCAAATATAAAGGGAAAAAAGATGAACATTTATAACAAACAGCTACCCAGTAGTCATGTACACATCACCTGGATTTTGGAGAATTTGACGTTTTACCGTAACGACTACAGGTATTTGTTTTTTACGAAACAGAATGTTAACTAATACAGTTGAGACCCTATTTATGCCAGCGTCCCTAGCTTTTCCAGGGTGAACCTTTATCTTGGAATATATATGTCTCTTTCCATTTCTGGTTTTATACATTTGCTACATATGTATTATGCACAAACAGCAGACAATATTGTGTGTGTTCCTTCCATGAATGGCCTTATATCTCTCTCATTCTGAGCTTGTTCTTTCCTCTCAATTTTGTGAATTTCAGCTTTGAGTCATTGACCCTTTACAACAGTAAGGACATTAGTGACTCTCCAGCCACCACTTCTTTTATGAATCTTAGTTTTTAAAATAATGCAATTCGAGAAAAGAAGAAAAAGATTATATATTCAATTTCTTGCCCCATATACAAAATTACTGTAATTTCCTTGGGTACTTCTGGTCTTTTTGTATAATACTTATATTATCATCTTTGTTTTTCCATTTCTACATGATCTTTTGATGTTATGCTTAATGCCCCCAAAACTCTTCATTTAATGTATATATAATAATCAACTCTCTATTCTAAGATATTTATTATAGTTATGTTTTATTTCCTCCTTTCAAAATAAGCCCACAATAAACAAAACAAAAATAACCTCCAAAGTTGTTAACTTTTAATATGTTTTGAATTATTTCTTCACATTACATTATAAAACTTCTTGTAAATTATCTGCTCTATGACATATTTTTCTTTTGAAAAATTTTTCTTAGGATCATAGAAATGTGAGTGAGCTATTAGTATAATAAATATTTTATATATCGGTTTTATTTTATATACAGACTTTTAAGAATATATAGAAATTATCAGTACTATACCCTTCCCTTCAGAACTGGGAAATAAGAATAGTCAGATTGCCTGTAGGAAGTTAAACGAAAATGAATCAGAGCAGAGATATGCCAAATCACCTAACCTGATGGAATGTATTAACATATGTAAAGAAAAATGTATTAACCAAACAGTGTTGGCCAGTCCCAGAGGCAAAATCTCATTGCTGTGTCTCATTGTAAATTAATAAATTAATTAAAGTAATAATTCACTGATTGCAATTTGACTTCCTGTGCAGATTGCCCACGGGGAGAAAATGGCCTTGTCAAGTCGATACAAATATTCCAGTTTTTGAGGAAATTACATTTCTTGCTGTAAATTGAATTGACATTTAGTCCCAAGATTCTGTTTAACGTTAGTCTGCCACTAAGAAATAAATCCTCTGAACGTACAAAACTGGGTTTTAGGATACATAAAGGCTTCTGATCATCCCTCCCACCTTGGGGGGCTCTCAGTAAATAGCCACATCCTTTCTTCCCATAATGGGACTCGTTTATCTCAGGTAAACCAGCATCTTCCCTTACTGCTTCTACACGTAGGAATTATAGTCCCTCCAGACCCCTGTGAAATATTGAATTCTATGTCTTCTATTGTTTGATATTTTCAGCATTTACTAACTCCATCCACTCAGGAATGCACTCTGCACATCAGGAAGAGCTCACGGTGACTCATTCACCCACTCATACCATAACTCTTCATCAAGTGCCTCCTAAGTGAAATCCTGTGCTCTGCCAGGTGCTGAAATGTTAGCGGTAAGGATCTCAGTTTAATGGAGAAAACAAACTGGTTTAGAGTGCTTTGGTGGGTCATTAGTGCTGCTGAAGCTTCAAGACGGAAACCTATCCAAACCCTGGGACTGGAGGCGGCGCGGGGAGAACTGGACGGTGTGTGTGTGGGGGAGAAAGGGTGTGGGGGGTTGAGGGAGCATTTCCAACAGGGATCAAAGCTCCAGAAATAAGGGAGAGCAAGGCTTATTTGGGAAATGTGACCAGTTATGTAACAGAAGTAAAAAGCAAGAAGTGCATGGATGGAGTGGTTCTCAGTGAAGCTGGAAAGGAAAGCAGAGATGAGCCATGACCTTATTTGTTCCAGGACCACTTAGCAAAAGTATCCCTACCGAAATCCTCTGTCACTGTAGTCCATGGATTGTGTTTTCAACTACACCAGGGGTTGGCAAGCTTTTTCTGCAGAGGGCGAGATAGTAGATATTTTTGGCTTGCTGAAAAACTTGGTCTTAGGGTAGTTAAACGCTTTCATAAGGTCATAGAAGCCATGTGAGAGGCAGAACTAAAATCCAGATTATCTGATTCTTGGGTTTTTCACTTCAGCTATACTCTACAGTGACAGATATAAAAAAGAAAGAAAACACATCTAAATATATAGTATAATTAATATTACATAACTATATCAAGATTTTTTAAATGTCTATTATGAGCTGGACTTAGTGTCTTTGCTCAAAACTCACCTTCAATAAGGAAATAGCTCCCCTACTCTTTCTTACTTGACAAATGCATTAACACTGTCTACATGCCAACAAAGCTGGCCACACCACCGACCAAATCTGTCACCACCTTGGTCTTGGACTTCCAGGCTCCAGAACTGTGAAAAATACCACGTTGATTGTTTAAGCCACCCAGTCTATGGTGTTGTGTTATAGAGCCTGAACAGGCTAAGACGATACTAATGTTTGAGAAATACTACCCCAGGATACACAAGGCTTCTTAATGACATTTTGGGAGGGGTAAGTGGGAAAGAATACACAGCCATAACACTTTCATACACCTATTTGGGTAAGAAGAACATCAAGCTCATGTCATCAACTGTTTGAATATGATGTGTTTTGTCACAGCATCGTGATAAATATATTATGTGTGGGTATATTTGACTTCTGGAAAGACAAAACCTTTGGGGGTGGTACTTGTTAATACTACATGACTCTAATATTTTAAAACATTAAACAATCCACTCCTGGATTATTATTGCCCATTTTCTTAAGCAATTATAATGAATGACTGGGTCACATGGGTATTTTACTTGGTAATTGAAAGTGTGAATACTGTAACAACAAATTATTTTGCCTTTAAGAATGTTTTAAGCTCATGTTTATTAAGTGAGGAATGGCTTATGCGCTTGGGCCTGATTACATTAATTCGGTATTTAGCACTGAATTCTATTTTGGAAGAATCAAGAAAATAATTATAATACCACATATTAACATGTTAGCTTTTTATGTTTCTGAGTGGCTCAGTCAGTTTTGTTATAGAATGTTATAGAAAATTGTTGCTATTCTTTACTTGTTACTGGATTATGGTTTCAATAAAATTTAGAAAAAAAATGTTGCTAGTATTTCTTCAATTAATTGAACTTTGTAAACCCATTCCCTAACACTCCATTTTCATATGACAGGGATATATTTGCTGATAGTCACATCTTGCTTTTTTCACTATAGTGTTTCTCAAACTTACATTAAAAAGATACGTTTAAATAGAACTGTACTTACTCGTTGGCTTTTATAATTATTAGAGAATATTGTTATTTTTATTTAGCCATGAACTAAATTTTAAAAGTATTTTCTGTCTCTGCCTTTCATTCTATTCTTCAGCCAAATGATTTTTAAATGAAAACTTACTAGAATAATACAGGTTCTTTAAAGAAATTTTGATTCTCTGGGGGCACCTGGGTGGCTTAGAAAGTTAAGCGTCCAACTTCGGCTCAGGTCATGATCTCGCCGTCCGTGAGTTCGGGCCTTATGTTGGGCTCTGTGCTGACAGCTCAGAGCCTGGAGCCTGTTTCGGATTCTGTGTCTCCCTCTCTCTCTGCCCCTCCCCTGCTCACGCCCCATCTCTCTGTCTCTGAAAAATGAATAAACCTTAAAAAAAAAGAATAAAAATAAAAAAAGAAATAAAGAAATTTTTATTCTCCAAGTGACTTGTTTTTATAATATTTACATTTATTTATCTGTCCCTAAGTTCATTTTATATATATAACATATATATATATATATGTATATATATATATATATATATATACATATATATATATATATATATGTTGCTTTCTTTAAAAATAGGAGGCATGGGGCACCTCAGTGGCTCAGTCTGTTAAGCGTCTGACTTTTGATTTTGGTTCGGGTCATGATCTCACCGCTGAGACAGAACCTTGTGTCTTTGGATTCTGCCCTGGGTGTTCTCTCGCTCGCTCGCTCTCTCTCTCTCCCCCCTGTGTGTTCTTTGTCTCTCTCTCTCTCTCTCTCTCTCTCTCTCTCTCTCTCTCTCTCTCCCAAAACACAAAACAAAACAAAAAAACAAAAGAGTCATTTAATAGTTATTTAAACGTGCACATGATCAAAATTTTATAAAGGTTTGTCGTATATAGCAATTTGATTAAATTTTGCAGAACAAAATTATTTTTATAGTTAAACACATAGTATATTTCTTCACAAAGTTTATCGCCTTAGTAATTTCTCAAAATATCCAAAATAATAAATATTGTCACTATAGTTATCTTGATTCTCTTGTAAAAGATAGGATGTTTGGTCATCTATTTTTATGTTTATAATTTATAAAATATCTTCCACTTCCTACATCATTGAAAGTCACTGGATTATGTGTTCCGGTTTGTGTGTTAATGTGGCAAGAAAATAACCAATTTGTTATTATTTTTACTAAGTAGTATGAAAAATCTTTAGCATATTAATAAACTTTAGATGTTGAATTTTAAAGTCTTTGGGGCATAATATTTGAAGTGTTCTCATATATGTAACTTATATAAATTGTATATGTCATTCATAGAAGTGTTGAGACCGAAGAAATTCGACTTCAATTTTGACTAATGCAATATTTGCAATTAAACTCTTTACCAACAGGTGGTGCTAGAAAGTTTAATATTTGTTTCAGTAGCCGTACTTCTTGGGGGAAAAATGTGGCAATTTTTTAAGCACTATAAAACAATAGTTATATATAATTAACCCCTGCTTGCTTTTGTTCCAGCTCCACCTAAGACCGTACGATTGGTTGGTGGTAGCGGTCCTCATGAGGGCAGAGTGGAGATTTTCCACAGTGGCCACTGGGGCACGGTCTGTGATGACCACTGGGAGCTACGAGGTGGACAGGTCGTCTGTAGAAGTTTGGGTTACCAAGGTGTTCAAGCTGTGCATAAGGGAGCTTACTTTGGACAAGGTAATTAAAAAATATATTTTATATATGTATATATATGTATATATAGTTTTTTTTTAATGAAATGTTGGCCCCTCTCTAATACACAGAATATAGTAGCAGCAGGAACATATAAAATAGGAAGAGATATCCTATGTAGGAGTCTTTTTCAAAAGCCCTTCCTAGAAAGTAGAAATGAAAAGAAATAGATCTTAAAAATAAATGGCATACGCTCTCAGGCGATCTTTAGTGTTTAAACGGTGTTTAGACTCGTTTGGTTCAGTAGACAACACCAGAGGAAAATAGTGATTGGTGCAGTAGAAGAGGAGAACTAGGGACAGGTGAACCACAGGCCGTCCTGGGAAGCTCAGTTTATGGATCCGGGTCTTGGGGGCATAGGAGCATTTCCCTGTGCTCGCTCACATTCTCTCCTCTGCGGAACTGGAGAGCCGGGCACCGGCTTGTGCATTTTCCTCGCAGTCGTGTTCCACAGCAGTGAGATCTATCCTTGGTCCCTGATGGAGCACCTGTATTCTAAAAGGACAGTGAGGAGCCATGAAAGAGAAAGAAGCAATTACGTAGGCTCTCCCTACCTGCTCCTTCTGATTTCTCTAAATCCTTTAAGAAACGTGATGAGAAATAAGGGAAGACGTAGGTTACTTTCCCCTCTATTTGAGGTTCGTAAAACACTGAGTAATTCTGTTGCTGCATGCATATTTGTGTATTTTTACCCAGCTGACTCCATAACCTGCTCTATGAATGTATTAAAGAGCTAGGAAGAGAGGGACCTGGGTGGCTCAGTTGGCCTAGCGTCCAACTTCGGCTCAGGTCATGATCTCGCAGTTCTTGAGTTTGAGCCCCATGTCAGGCTCTGTGCTGACAGCTCAGAGCTTGGAGCCTGCTTCGGATTCTTTGTCCCTCCCCTCACCCCACCCCCCTCAAAAATCAATAAACGTTAAAAAAGAATTTTTTTTTAAGAGCTAGGAAGAAAATTTGCAGGGGCCAAAAGTATTTGAATGTATACATCTTGACATTTTTACTGTCTCATTTATTTTTCCTAAATGGGTACCTTACAACAGGTTTTATGTATAATTAAACATATGAGCGTTTCAATTCTAAATGATAAAGAGATTAGAAAAAAGTAACCATATAAATTGGACTTTTAAAGTCACTATTTTCTTCCTTATTTACTCTACAAATCTGACAAATACATAATTAGTTTCTCTGAAATTGATGCTGACAAAAAAAATTGGCCTTCTTGATTTTATTAAGTGTTATTTTGGATATGGGCAAGAAGAATTTTCATGCAAAATTATAAACATAAGATTATCTGGTAATGCTGCTGTTTTGTCTATAGCAATAAAATAAGGGAGTGTGTCAAGATAAATAAACTTTAAAAGAAGAGATAAATTGGGGCGCCTGCGTGGCTGAGAACCTGCCTGGGATTCTCTGTCTCCCTGTCTCTTTCTGTCTCTCTGTCTCTCAAAAATAAATAAGCATTTAAAAAGAGAGAGAAATTTAAGCAGAGATCCAGGTTCCAAAGTCTTCAGAGGTCAGAAAAATCATTTAGTCTCATATGAAGAGGTGAGATAAGACAAAAGAGTGTGGTGATGGCGAGAATTTCTGTGCCTAGGCTCAGCCCCTGGCCCCAGTTTTTAATTTGTGTCTTACAGCTTTGAACAAAAGAAACAAAGGCAATAGAAAAGATCCATAATTTTCTGCGACCACACATCTTTGGAATTTCCATATGTTCCATCTCTACTGTATTTTCAGAACTTTCTCCCCAGGTTGAAAAGTATGGGACTAAAATCATTCTTGCACCTCTAAAATGTACCTCCTAAAGCAAAACGTTTTAAATATCAATAAGCCAGATAATTGTTTTTTCCAGAGAAGAAAACAAAATTTAAAAATCCCCAACTCTTGGTCACTGGAGAATCAAATGAATCAGTCAGTCGTTTAGCAAGACTGAGCTACCAACCTTAGTTTCAACAACGTATGAGGAGAGAATTTATTTCTGTGGAAACTAAGACCAATAGCATGAAAGCCCATTTGTTTCAAATATTTAATCATATAAAATATTTCAGATGACTGTTAGCATCTGTGAAGTGAACAACCACAGTGCTTAATGGATGAAATACAATTTTCATCGATGGTGACTTCCTCACCTGGTAGATGGATAAAATTACTCAGTTGTAAGAATAACAACATGTAGATTATTTGAATTATTAGGATGTGCCTTTGTTGACAAAGTGAAATACAGTTTGCCATTTTTCAGATAATTTAAACATGGGCTAGCTGAATAACTGAATCCAAAAAGAGAAAACTATCCTAAAACAGGGGAAAACTCACCTTTCCTCAAGATGAGTGATTTTATAGCTTACATTATACACAGAGACATTTAACTTTGTGTCTTTAAGAAAGAAGCCTCACGCACCCAGGTGACTCAGTCTGTTTAGCGTCTGACATGGGCTCAGGTCATAATCTCAAGGTTCGTGAGTTCAAGCCCACCTCAGGCTCGCAGCTCTCGTCGGAGAACCCGCTTCAGATCCTTTATCCCCCTCTCTCTGCCCCTCCCCTACTTGTGCTCTCTCAAAAATAATAAAACATTAAGGGAAGGGAAGGGAAGGGAAGGGAGGGGAGGGGAGGGGAGGGGAGGGGAGGGGAGGGGAGGGGAGGGAAGGGAAGGGAAGGGAAGGGAAGGGAAGGGAAGGGAAGGGAAGGGAAGGGAAGGGAAGGGAAAAGAAGGGAAAAGCCCCACATCCCATGGGACGCCTGGGTGGCCCAGTCAGTTGAGTGTCCAACTCTTGATTTCAGCTCAGGTCATGATCCCAGGGTCAGACTTTGCACTGAGCATGGAGGCTGTTTAAGATTCTCTGTGTCCCTCTCTCTCCCTCTGCCCTTCTCCCCTGCTTATATGCACTCTCTCTCTCTCAAATAAAAATAACAAAATCTATGATTAAAAAAAGGAAACAAACCCTGTAGGTGCAGTTTATTAAGCTCTTATACCTTGAAGTAAACCTTTCATCTATTATAAAGGGTAAACCAAATTCAGAGCAACAGCAGTAGCATATGTACTGTAATTCGTGGAAACCAAGTAACGTTTGGCAGAATATGATCTGTGGAAGGAAAGCAAACAAGATGTTGTTCCCCAGCTTCATTTCCTCACTGAATTTGCCTTACACTTAAAAGCTTTTTTCTCTTGTTGTGGAAGTTCGTATTTAAATTTTAGTTTGTTGACACATAGTGTAATATTGATTTCAGGGGTAGAATTTAGTTGACTCGTCACTTACATGTAACACCCAGTACTCATCACAGTAAGTGCCCTCCTTAATGCCCATCACCCATTTAGCCCATCCCTTCGATGCAACACTTGCCAGCAACCCTCAGTTTGTTCTCTGTATTTAAGAGTCTCTAATGGTTTGCCTCCCTCTTTTTATTTTATTTTTCCTTCCCTTCCCCTATGTTCATCATTGTGTTTCTTAAGTTTGACATGAGTGAAATCATGTGATACTTGTCTTTCTCTGAATTATTTTGCTTAGCACAGTACATTCTAGTTCCATCCACATTGTTGCGCATAGCAAGATTTCATTCTTTTGATGGCTGAGTAATATTCCATTTTATATATATATATATATATATATATATATATATATATATATATACACTTACATATATATACACACAAACCATACACACACACACACACACACACACACACACACATATATACACATATCTAAATACATATACACAAACTACATCTTCTTTATCCATTTGTCAGTTGATGGACATTTGGACTCTTTCCATAATATGGCTGTTGTTGTTACTGCTGCTATAAATATCACGGTGTACAAAGCTGTTTTCCATTGAGTTCCAAACATAGGTGGTAAACACAAAGTTAGAGATGTCTCAAGCTTGCATTAACATTAAGGCCTACTCTCACAAGTAAAGTATTCTTGTCCCCATAGCGCTTCTTCCCGCTTGTATCTCCAGGTATTAAGAAAAGACAGAAATAAGTATTCTGAAATCCTGGCAAGAATATGTTTTCCATTTAAATAAGTAATGAAACAATAGAATTTAGTCTAATGTGAAATGCGTCATTGGGCTGAATGGAGACAGTTCTCTCATATTTTGTTTGGATAACTGACTACTTCTCGAAGATGAGGGTCCATTTTTAGTGAGACTGTGTTTTCATGGTAGTTGGTGATTCTGTACATGATACTAGAGTGTTGTTATAATGAAACAACCAGGCATGTCTGAATTTTGTTTTTCTTTAACATTCTTAATTGCCTACTGAAGTGAATTGGAAAGACTAAGAATTTTATAACTGAGGAGATATGAGATGAAACCTTAACTCTGCTACTTCTGTCTCAGATTGCATTTTTCCCCCAATAAAATGAGAATCAGAGCACCAACCCCATCAGATTTATTCTGAATCTTAAATGAGTTGGCATACAGAAAGTACTCAACACAAAGCCTGGCTCATAGCATCGCTCAGTATGGTGGCAGAGATCACTGTAAGCAACGGCTCCAACTGTATCCTTCCAAAGGTATTTGCCATCCTCTTTGAAAGGATCAGTACCATATTGTCGATGACATCAGGGATATTCCAGGGCTCAAAGCTGAATGTGACTTTGTACTCCACAGAAGTGTGACTGCAGGAGTGTCTTCTGTGGGGAAGCCAACCCTGTCCTCACTCTTCTCAAGACAGACCCTGCTCTTTTCACCTCTCTGTGGATACTTCAATACCAAACAATTGGACAATGATTATGAGAATTTTAAAATAATAAAGCAAGCTGATCTGGGAGACATAATAGAACTGAGGTTATTTGTTCTGAAGAAAAAGACCCTGAGCAATAAATTTCATGATCTGCTTCATTGTACGTTGTATTTTAAGACCCGGGCTTACATTGTAAGCTGATTTGGGATTAGACACGGCAAACAACCTCTTTATGTGAAGCTGTTTCAACTCCTCCACCTTAAATTTACAGTTTCACTCAGGAGGAAAAGAAAAGGCAATTCCAAATGCAGGATAGAGACTGGAAAGGAAGCTTAGAAATATGAGTGGAGGTGGGCGTAGGGGAGAGAAAGAGAGAGATGCATTCAGGTTTTAATTACTTGTTCCCTGGGGAAGTAAGAAAGATCAGATCAACACTATATTGTACATTACTCCCAGAACTGAAACAAGAAGAAAAAAGTTTAAATTTATACCCTTTGTATTTTCCCCCTTAAAGAAAAAACACAATTCTGGACAGAGTTATTCCCCTCCTCCCCCTTCTGGTTTTAAAACAGCAAACCTGACTTACCCAAGATAATCCTTGTTAGCTTTAAAAACAATTACTTTTGCAGCTGCAGGCAAAATGTTTTATAGGAATAAAGCTTAAAACTCACTCCTTTAAATAGGTTCTTTAATTTGGATGCACCTTTTGCATACAGTGGAATGTTCTTTTTTTTTTTTTTTTTTTTTTTTGAGTACACCAAAAGGTTAAACTTAAGGAAGCACTGAGTGGCTCCTGCTCACTGCACGGGGCAGTGCAGGGCGAGGGAGGCACTTCTCTGCCTGGACAGGATTTCCAGTCTCTTGTTCCAGTGGCCTCCCAGCAGCGAACTTGGACGAGCTTTACCGACCACGGTGGTGCTCCAGGAGTTTGTCCCATCAGTTCTTGCTGATGCAGAAAGCTGGAGCTGGATTGGGGTAGCCAACTCGTCTTCTAAGTTTACAGGAGTTTGCGCTGCCGCTCCAAACGTGAAAGCAGAAACTAAAGAAAATTCTAAACATAAATATCATCTTTTTTTTTTTAGTACCCCTTTCACATTTCATAATCAATTTTCCAAGTGGAAGTTTTTAAATTACAAGAATAAATGAAAGGAGATCAAAAATATCACTGTACCTCTGAACTGACCCTTCAGTGAATGCGAGTAAAATCTCAAATATAAAATATATCAGTGACTCAGAACTCAAATTCTTACAGACTGACCCCTGCCCACTGGAAGTTTTAAAATGTAAATGTTTAGGTACACTGGGTGGCTCAGTCGGTTGAGTGTCTGACTTGGGTTCAGGTCGTGATCTCAGGGTTTGTGGGTTCAAGCCCCGCATCAGGCTCTGTGCTGACAACTCGGAGCCTGGAGCCTGCTTCGGATTCTGTGTCTCCCTCACTCTCTGCCCCTCCCCCACTCACACTCTGTCTCTCTCTCCTTCACAAATAAACATTAAAAAAAAATGTTTTAATGTAGATGTTTAGGGCCACTGGGTGGTTCAACCAGTTGAACATCCAACTCTTGATTTGGGCTCAGGTCATGATCCTAGGGTCGCAGGATCAAGCCCTGCGAGCCCCCGCACTGAGCATGCAACCTGCTTAAGATTCTCTCTTTCTCTCTCTCCCTCTGCCCCGCTCCCCTACTCATGCTCTCTCTCTAATAAAAAAATTAAAAAAAATAAATAGAAATAAAAATAAAAAATAAATAAAATAAAAGGTAGATGTTTGGCTGCTGGGTATTATGGAACCTGATTTGGAGCCCATTGAGTTCTTAACACATCTGTTTTGTTACTTATGGTAACAAAGACAATATGAAGTATGGGGTAATATTGTTAATCAAGTACACACTATATGATATCACTCAGTGCTCACATTGCCTGTGAGAATAGATGTTATAGCCCCAGCCTGCATAGAGAAAGTCAGTCAACTTACCAGAGCTGTCACAAAACCTGCCCAAATTTGCTCAATGGTTATGGTGGTTGTGGGGGGGGAGACAAGATTTGCGCCTTAACCTATTTCTTTCCGCTAGACAGAATGTCCTTCTAAGTTCGTTATCTTGAAGAATTTCCAAAGAGCTTCTTTAAAATCTTAGAATCACAGAATTTTAAAGGTAAATGAAATCCCAGAGCTATATCAGCCCCAGCTCCTTATTCTGCATCTATGCTAAAACAGGGAAAATGCGTGTCTTCTTCAGAACCACTAAACTAGAATTGACAACTATAGTCTAAGTTTACCCATTCTCAATTCTGATTCCCATTCTGTTTCCACGTTTGATTTTTAACCTCACCAAAAAACAAAACAAAACAAAACAAAACAAAACAAAACAAAAGGCTTTTTTCTTGAAGAAGTTGTTGACTTCTCAACCAGAAGTCTTTTTTTTTAATTTTTATTGTTTATTTATTTTTGAGAGAGAGATACACAGAATGTGAGTGGGGGAGGGGCAGAGAGAGAGGGAGACACAGAATCTGAAGCAGGTTCCGGGCTCTGAGCTGTCAGCACAGAGACCGACGTGGGGCTTGAACTCACAGACCCGGAGACCATGACCTGAGCTGAAGTCGGACGCTTAACCGACTGAGCCATCCAGGCGCCCCACAACTAGAAGTCTTTAAAGTAATCCAGATTGAAATCACCCAGCCATGACTAGATTTAATTAAAATTCATTCAGACTTTTAACCAACAGCGGTTTTTGCTTCTCCACACACCTATTCGGCAACTGCTCTGCAATCTCGTCACTATACTACCTCTCATGAAATATGCTCACGTTTTTGGTGTTTGTTGTTTCCCAGAAAAGTGGTAAGGGACTGGACAGCAGATTAAATCTGAATCTTTGAAACAGATATCCCTATCTCTAATTTTTTAAAAAGAGATTATCAGGGAATGGCATCATCGGTTGAGCATATTCCCAGGCATTACAAACCAAACTCGTAAAATTTCAGAAGCCGTGGACAACACAGTGATAGCTGTCTGCTTTTGGAAACACAAAATCAGTCAATTTGCTCTCCTTCCAAGCCCCCAAATGGTAAAGGGAATTGTAGATGTGTACGTGGTTAGGTAGATAAATAGATAGATGGATGACAAATAGATAGGAGCATAAAATAAACTGAACACCTCAATTTTGCATAGTTTCCCACTAGCCAGAAAGAAAGTTCAGAGACAAACAATAACAATGACAGCAGCAGCACCCAAATTCCTTGTGTAATAGTTATTATGTAAAGAAATAAAAATAAAATTTGTTTTTAATCTTTGAGGTTTACATCAAGGTAAAATTTTATGAATCTTATGCTACGTTTGAATTAATTTTTAATGCAGCAAACAATTTGGAATGAGATGGAAAGATGCATATTAAACACATGTTTCCCTTAGGCTCAATAGTCCTGAATATATTAATATAAAATTAAAACAAATCTGTGAAAATTATTTTTATAACTCTCTTTGGGCTTCTGTGCAGTCAGTGCATTGTACCTAGTCTTAAATGTCATCATGTTCTGTCTCTTGGTGTCATTCTGTTATTTTGATAAACGCAAACATTTTTCCTGAGTCTCAGTTGATGTACCTGGGAAATGGAGATAATCGCCATTATTTTACAGGGTTATTAGAAGACGTAAATTTTAAACATCAGGTGTAGAAAAAACCTAGGATGTTCACTGTGGCTGAATCTTTTCTACATCGCTAGAGACCAGAGTTACTGAATCGCCCAATATGTCTATCATATCCGTGTCCTTGGTGGAAAAAGCATCAGAATAGGAGGTAGGGGTTCTAGATACAGGTATCAACTCTGCTGCTGATTACGTATGTGATCTCAGTTGCCTCATCTGCTCTAAAACATAAGCTGGAAGTCAGTGCAAGAAGGAACGGATTTCGATTCCCTTCACTCACGGAGGCAGGCAAAACAGATCTGCTGAACGACTGACTCTAACGACGCAGGGGATTGCAGTGAATCATTTTTTAAAGGCACTGGCTCCACGCAGATGCAGGGTGGAAATTAGCTACATGACCTTGGCCCAACTTACTTACTCTCTTCGATTTTCCCTCTCCTCAGCAGTAAAATGGCACTAGAAGAGCACTTAACTTCTTAAGGTTATTTGAGGACTCAATGAGATAACAGATTAGAAGTACTTGGAACGTTTTCAGCCACATCATTAATTCGTCACAGAGTGGGCTTAAATGTTCACGATTACTACTACAGCTTTGGCATTCTGACGTTTGTGACTTCCTTTACGGAGGCTTCTCAACATTTGTGTTCACATATCAGCACATGGATGGACTCTTTTCCGTGTTGTGCTACCCCTGCGGGGCTGTCCTGCTGGTGCTCCAGCCACTGGAGGGGAGGGATTCTCATTCTTAATTCTTTTTTCCCCCGGATTGTGAAATGTCTGCACTGCTGAGATGGAAATCCAGTGACTGAACCCACAACATGAGGAGTGAACGCATCACAGTGCCCTGGAACAGAGACTCTCATAGAGCCATCCCGTTCTTGGGCTCCCGTTATGACAGACCCATGCTGTCCCCAAAAGTTTTACTTACATTTGTTGATACACTTTATGAATGTCTGTATGTGTAATAGACACAATGTAGAAATGTCCCACTGTTTTGGCTCTCTTCTACGTGGACATGGGCAGAGCTCCACGATTTGTGCAGTTGTGATTATTTGCATATATTTTTGAGTCCCTTTGGGGCTTCCAAAAAATTTAGATAGACTTTATACATTTATAAGGAAGCACACATGTGCAGACACGCCCACACATACGAACACTCACAAACACAAAAAAGATGGGGCTATACCTTGTAAGAGCCCCTTGGGAACAAAAATGTATTCCTGGCAAGGTTTCTGATTTTGAGGTCATATTCCCCTAATCTTTTTCTTTTTTATCTGCCTTAAAATTTTAAGTCAAACAGGCTCAATACTGTTACAAACATTTCAAAATATACTTGAGTTCTCAGGTTACTACTTTTATAATTGATCAGCCCAGGAAAACCTTTCTTTTCTAATAGAAATGTTGTTTGGACCCGAATGATTTAATTACTACTATATGAACTGAACAATGCAGTGTTCCGAATTATCTTGAGAACGTGAACCCAAATATAATTTGGTCTCATGTTTGGATCTTTCTAGTAGAGGCACAAATTATTCAAAGATTAAGAGAATGCCCCAATTTATTTTATAGGTGGAAATAAAAATTTCCTATCTAATTCTGAGAGTAAATGAAAAACACAAGTCTTCAGAGAAAAATCTCTCCGTACACATCCTATTAACTTTCCTTCTAGCTTACAGACTTTCTTCTTTAATCCAACTTCTACATTTCTGGCAGATATACATTTCTAAAATATAGTTCTGATGATATCATTATTATTTTTTTTTTTTTTAAGTTTAAGAGAGAAAGAGAGAGTGAGTTGGGGAGGGGCAGAGAGGGGAGAGAAAGAGAATCCCAAGCAGACTCCACACTAAGTGCAGATTCCGGTGCGGGACTCAAACCCACCAACTGTGAGATATGACCCTGAGCCAAAATCAAGAGGCGGTCTCTCAACCCACTGAGCCACCTAGGTGCCCCAATGATGTCACTTCTTTTGGCGACTCACAACATACAATTCAGAGTATTGTAAACATGGTCCTGGCTTTCTATACAGGCTTCCCCCTGATTGCTCTCCCCTCTTTGATGTACTTTGTGTTTTAGATGCCAGGATCCTGGTGACTGTTGTAATACATCAAGCATTACCTTGCACCCCACTCTATGGAGTAACTTCTTTTATACATGTGGAAAACCTCTCTCCACTTTTTTTTAAGTTAGGTCAAATGTTATCCACAAAGTGGTTACAAAATTCCCAATATTTGTAACTTATTCATATGTACACACACCACTATATTATTATGCACATCACTCAGCATGTATATAAACTTTTATTTATTGAACTCATAGAATATTTGAAAAATCAGCAAGAGTAATGTCATTATGTATGCCATTATAGAGGCCTCTTTGAAAAAAAAAAGTCTTCACTTAATACCGTGTTTTATAAGTCACAAGGTCTGTTTCTAAGCTGAAGTGATTTCGAATTATGTTTTATATAGCTCTTTGACCGAAAGAGAACCTTGCAACATCACATTGATCTGAATTGAAGAAAATGTATTATTGATTATGCTGACGGTATTAAGATATTTATTTACCATCCACCAGACTTGCTAAGGGGTTTCTGGAAATTTAGCTGCTAAATCATCAGTTTCTTGATAGCATGAAATGTCCTTAAAAACACATCAGGAGGTTTGTATTATGTATATGTAAGAAAACCCCACATCTTTCTTAGAAGTCTTTCAAAGGTTCCATTCCTTATGTGTAAAAGAAAGGGGAATTTTTATATGTGACACTCACAGAAAATCTTTAGAGTGTACCAGAAAAGCATTTCTAAACATTGTTTTTCAAATGATCTTCTCCTGGCCTGCATGGATTCCTTTCAAAAAGCAGTTGTTTCCTTATTCATTGACAGAATAATGTCCTTCTCTTGAAAGTGGCAGTGAAGTCTGTGTATTTAGTTGGTTAAATATCTTCCAGGGAGCCTACTGCTGATGGCCGTTTACCCTTTCATGTGTCCGGGGAAAAGTTCAAGATAAAGAGAGTATTAGCTCTGTCATTTTGTTGTTGTTTGTCTGTGTTTGCAATTAATAACCATAACCCATGGTCTTTTTGCAGGATAGTTTGTAAGCCCTTTGCTGATTGTATTAGACTTAGTTTAATTAAAAATAGATAATATGCTTTTTGATTGCCAGTGGAACTGGAGGGTATTATGCTAAGTGAAATTAGAGAAAGACAAAAATCTTATGACTTCACTCATATAAGGACTTTAAGAGACAAAACAGATGAACATAAGGGAAGGGAAACAAAAATAATATAAAAACAGGGAGGGGGCGAAGCATAAGAGACTCATAAATATGGAGAATAAACAGAGGGTTACTGAGGGGTTGTGGGAGGGGGGATGGGCTCAATGGGTAGGGGCACTAAAGAATCTACTCCTGAAATCATTGTTGCACTATATGCTAACTAATTTGGATGTAAATTAAAAAAAAAAATAGGTAATATATTTGGTAAGCCAGGCACACGTAAATAGCATTACACCAGAAGCTAAGAAAAGAACTCCAGTACCTGTTAATGTTTCAGAGAATGCCTCATACAGATGACCTCAGACCATCAGGTCATTGCACATACCTGTGATTAGCAAAGCTTATTTCCCTTCTTATTTCTAAAAATAAAATGAATCTGTTAAAACCAATCATTCTTTTATCTACGATTTCATAGAGCTGTGGATATACCTTTGGTATAGGTCTTATTACGTTGTACTCTTACTAGTTTACACAGTGACAGAATATCAGGTTTTCCGGGGCAGATTAATTTTTGAATCCAAATAGAAGGCACGGCACTTAGATGTAGATAATAAGCAGCCCCTTTGTCTTAAGTTAGAGGATCAACTAATGTTTTTGTCCCATTCAGACATAAACCCAGACCGTGTTTACTGATGCATTTGTATCTGGTTTCTTCAGGTACCGGTCCAATCTGGCTGAATGAAGTGTTTTGTTTTGGGAGAGAATCATCTATCGAAGAATGTAAAATTAAACAGTGGGGTGCGAGAGTCTGTTCACACTCTGAAGATGCTGGAGTCACTTGCGTTTTATAATGTTTCGTTTTCTTCCACATTTATGAAACCACTTTTGCAAAATGATTTTATAAGTTTGCTCCATTAAAATCGGTCCAGTGAATATTTAAGAGATTAGGAATCTTGTCTAAAGAAAAGGAATTGTTTAAAATCACTGGTTAAACATACTGAACGCCGTCACACTTCCTATATGTCTATATTTAAACCATTTCAACTTCTTTAGGTTTTTAAATGGAATTTCTAACATAACGACATGCATCAAAAGGAACAGATTAAAGTCTAAGGCTCCTGGATTATAAATGCCAATGATAATGGAAACACCTTCCAATCATTGACCTCAGCTGATACCTTCACAAGATGACAAGTTTTGTCATTTTTGTCTTCTCTGTAATCTTTTGAGTTGATTTTAATTAAATTACTGTCTTAATAATGAGAGGATTGGGAAGAGGTTTTTTGTGCCGAGTTCGCAAAATCTCTAACCATACACGTTTGTTGAGGAAAAATTTTACCCGGCCATCAAATTCTCTGAATGTGCAATAACTTGGCTGTTAGATAGCAATGTTCGTGACATACTTTGGCCATGATGAAAAACTTATCAGGAGATTTATAGGTCAATACAGGTCACTAATATGATGATAAAGAAAACACGATTATTTTATGTGTTCATGTATTGACAGTTTTACTTTTTGTTTGTTACTTTGTCTGAACCGTAAATTAGTTAAAAGCAGAGCATCTGACAGAAGATACAGACCGCCATCACTATATGTGTGTTGATAACTGGTGGATCAAACATGTGGTTTTCAACATGGAGCTCAGTTTGTTATGCATTTTAAATTAAGTTGAATAGTTGTTATAATTCTAAGACACTGTGTTTGAAATGTAAATACATGCAATCATTCTATTTTAAATAATGGCATGCACATGTCTTGAGCACAAAAGCAAGTTTCAGCCACCCTTCTTTGGAATCTTTCATGAAGTCCCTCAACGATTACAACCAGCAAAAGAGAGGTAAGACAGAGAGATAAAGAGAGAGATCTTCAGCCCTAAAGGGTCAGTGACCCTAACTAGTAGTCTATCACCAGGTCTGTCTATGCAGGTCTAGTCTGTCTTAGAGTGTGAAAGGCCACCAGGAACCCAGGGCCTGTACCCTACTAAGTATACAGCCAGAAAGACCAGTGATTCCTATCAAAGCCAAGCCAAATCCAATCGAGCCCTGAGAAGAACATACTCTTTCAAGTTTCCTAAGCCCAACCCAGAGGGACACATGATTAGATAGTGGTACTACTACGGAATGGCTCTCCCATTCCCTCTGTAATGGTGATAAGCAAAAAAGGGCTTATGTATTTTTTCATATCCTGAAGTCTCACTTCACAAATGGTAACCACGTAGTAGATTCCCTACTTCTCACTTGCAAAGGCAAAAATGTTGTCTTGGAAATGGAACCGTTGGAAATGGCCTGTTGAAAATGGCCTTTTACCACGTTATGTCCTTCTGCTTGTTAAACATAGGATGATTTTATCCAGTGTAATTGTGACTAAGAGAATGGATTCTCAAGGTAGACAGACTGTCTCTAGAGCCTCGCTCTGCATTCATCTGGTTTAATTCCTTGTGCTCAACTGCACCGTATTTCCCTCAAAAGGCAGACAAGATGGTATGACAAAGAATCCTTGGGGCACATGGGTGGCTCAGTCAGTTAAGCATCCAACTTTGGATGCTTGATTTCGGCTCAGGTCACAATCTTGTGGTTCGTTTGATCAAGCTCCACATTGGGCTTTGCACTGACAGCATGAGGTCTGCTTGGGATTCTCTGTCTCCCTCTCTCTCTGCACCTTCCCCCTCACTTTGTCTCTTTCTCTCAAAATAAATAAACTTATTTTTAAAAAAAGAATCCTTTGCATATCAGCCTATATGAGATGTATGAGATCAGTGCCTATGGGTGTGTGTGCTGTACTGATGTCGACTGTATGGATACTTATTTTCCATGGAGGTATAGACATTTGTTTCTTGAAAACCAAGAAAGGCCTTTTTGTAATTGAGGTAATCCATTACACTCCATCCAGTCTAGCAATGGGCTTAATTGTGCCAGTATATTTGGGAGTTTTACTTTGGAATGCTAAATTGCATTATCTCCTTCAAGAAGCAGTACTCTGTGATTTGGTGAAGGAAGGAAGGGAGGGAGGGAGGAAGGGAGGCAAGAAGAGAGGGAGGGGGGAGGGAAGGGAGGGAGGAAAGAAGGAAGGAAAAAAGGAAGAAAGAAAAAGAAAGAACACCTGACCAGAATCATTGCATCCTACTTGACTAGCCATCTAGCATCAAAATAAGTGCAGTGTGAATTAATTAAAAAAAAAAAAAAAAGGAAGAAACAGAAAGAAAGGAAAGGGAGGTAGAAAATAGGAATACCAGTTGATATTTGAGAACCAAATATATTTTACCTCAGTTGCCTGAATAAATAATTTCAAGTAAAAGCCTCCAGTTTTGCAAAAACTTATGAACTATGATAGTCTGTATTTAAAAGATTTGATTAAGGCATATACCTGTCACAAATCATATAGTAATATTTGTGATTAAGGGGGAATGGAATATTTGAAACCTCAGTAATTTATGTGCGCTGAGGATTGCATTTATACTTCTATCTAAGCCAGTCACTGACAAGAGATACAAACTTAGCATCATTGGATTTGCATAATAAGAATTATTCATGGGGGCGCCTGGGTGGCTCAGTCGGTTGAGCATCTGAGAGTCCAACTTCGGCTCAGGTCATGATCTCACAGTTCGTGAGTTCGAGCCCCGCATCGGGCTCTGTGCTGACAGCTCGGAGCCTGGAGCCTGCTTTGGATTCTGTGTCTCCCTCTCTGTTCCTCCCCTGGTCACACTCTGTATCTCTCTCTCAAAAATAAATAAAGATTAAAAAAATTAAAAAAAAAAAGAATTATTCATTCTCCAGAGTTGGACAAGCTCAAGGTCAATGAAAGGTCAGGGGCCCATGTTAACTGAATGAAATCCCTGTTCTGGCAGAGAGCGGGAAGAAGTGAATGGTTATCAGGTAGACCATTAACAGTGTTTCCAGAGAAAGTACAATTAGGAGATTTTTATGTTGAGATATTTTTTAACACATTGGAATGGAATATAGGAATTCTAGGAATCGCTGTTTGGCACTATATCAGGCATATAACCACAGCATAGCCTGACATTTTAACTCTATTTTTTTCTTTAGTGAATGTTAGGTACCATATCTTTCAGTGGTTTTGTTTAATCGAATCAGTCTTCTTGTCACATCACAACACTATTCCCATCTGGTATTTATCAGCTCTTTTGTTTTACAGGGTACTCTAGATTTAGAAGTTTAGTTATGTCATTTACAAAAGTTATTTTTATGCTTCTAATATCTCTTAACAAAAGAGATATTAGGTTTTAGGTATAGGTTATTATTTAGAATATAACTGTTTTAGGTATAGGTTATTATTTAGAATATTTACTTAATCAAAAAGAAAAACGAGGGAGCATGACGTCAGCAAAATGGTAGAACAGTGACTCCACGAGCTCATTACCCACAGAAACATTGAAAAACAAGTACAAAGTGTCAGAACCAACCTCATCAGGACTCTGGAACACAGTCAAGATTTTACAGCAACTAAGCAAATGCAGAGTCAAGAGAAAGGCAACTTCCAAACAGCAGGGAAGTTTTGGAACATTTCTACTCACCCTTGTCCTACCCACCCTTGGATTTGGACTTCAGACTACCACAGCCTACATTCTGAGTCTGGGGCCCTGGTCCCCGATTCCAAAGACGCAGGGCAAACCTTCTCCGCAAATGATTGTGTATGTCAGTTCTAACTCGTCTGAGTTGTTCCTGAAGGACTAATGCCAGCGTTCGTCTCTGCTGTGCCTGGCTTGAAACAAGCTGGAAAAGTAGCATGCCTTGCTCGAAAACTCTGCAAACTTAACACCCCTTAGGGGCCAGGCACCAAAAGTTACAGTTGAAACATAAAATAGACTGCATAAAGCCTGCTAAGGAAAGCCAGAAAGAGTTTCTATGGACATTTTTTAAAAAGCCACGTACGCAGAGAAATGTAGAAAACTGTGTTCATGCCCAAGGCAAGATGTATGCACATCTGCCAAGACCAGAGAGGTAGCTTTTGTTGTTATTATTGTTGTTGTTTTGTGTGTTTGGTTGGTTGGTTGGTCATGGGGATTTGGGGGGTGCCAGTTCCTAGCATTCAAAAACACTAATGAAACACAAGCTAAGGAACAGAGACTTCAGTGACCACGCACAACAAGGGATGCAGTCTCTGCAGAATTAGTTCAGGGAAGTAACTAAACAAATAGACTACCACAGCCTTCAAGAAACACAAACAGAGCAAACCATAGGGAAGGGGGAGAATCTGCTTTTCAGACTCACCACATTACGATATTCAAAGGTCCAGTGTTCAACAACAACCCAAAATGACAAGGCATAAGAAGAAACAGGGAAGTAACCCACTGAAAGGAGCAAAATCAATGGACAGAAATAGCCCCTGAGAAGTCTGGATGTTGGACGTACTCAACAAAGACCTTAAAACAACTGCTTAAATATGATTTTAGAAAAAACAAAAGACAACTAAAGGCAATCAGAAATACTGTATTAAAATGAGAATATCAATTAAAAGATGGAAATTACAAAATGAGAAAAAACAGCCAAACCAAAATGTTGGATCTAAAAAGCTCCTAAATTACTAAAGCAAAAATATTCAGTAGAAGAGTTTAGCAGCAGCTGTGAACAAGCAGAGGAAACAACCAGCCAGCTTGAAGATCGGGCAACCAAAATTATTGAATCTGAGAAGCAGGAAGAAAAAAAAATAGGGAAAAGAAAGAAGAGCCTGAGGTATCTGTGGGATACCATCCTATGGACCAAAATATGCACTAAAAAATCCCAGAAATATATATACAGAGAGAGAGAGGAGAGAGTCGTAGTTCTATACCAGAACTACATTTTCCAGAATTCACTTCCCTGCATTGATTTATCATGGACCCCAAAAGACATTTTGAATGGGAGTTTAGCAGGAGACACTTATTTCTTCGTTTTTGTTTTTAGAGTTTATTTATTTTGAAAGAGAAAGAGCAGGGGAGGGGCAGAGAGACAGGGAGAGCGAGAATCCCAAGCAGGCTCCACGCTGTCAGCATGGAGCCCGACATGAATCGCATACTCATGAACCTCGAGGTCATGACCTGAGCCAAATTCAAGTCGGATGCTTAACCTCCTGAGCCACGCAGGCGCTCCCACTGTTCTTTTTATGTGCCAAAAGTCACTGCAGTGACAGCAGGGCCCGTTCCAAGTGTATACCGATCGTCACTGCTCTGACAGCTTACGAGATTTGCAGGACAGCAGAACCGTAGCTCCTAAGATCCTAAGATCAGGAGCCTCCCTCAGATCCCCTCACTCCTGAGCCGGATACATGAACTCCATGATGAACTCATCACCTTCTCCAGCAGGCCCCCTGGATCATCAAGTTGCAGGCAGCGAGAAACATGCAGTTTCCAGCTCACCCACATGGTTTCATTTTCTCCTTGCACCCTTTCCGCTCCTGTCCAACTTCCCTTCGAAAATGCTGATGCTGCTGACCTCAGATGTCATGGCACCAGGCACAAAAACGGTAGACTGGCATAGCCTACTTAACCAGCAACCCGAATCCCCCGGTGCAGAAGGTCACATCTCTTCAAGGGAAAACAGGAAGAGTTAGCTCTGGATTTTGAGACATTGGCCTTGGGCAGAAAAATGGACAGAAGAATGTAGGGCCTTTAATAATTGCAGTTGTGACCTTGATATTTAGAGTCTCTTCCAGTTTATATTAATTTTTTTTAATGTTTATTTATTTTTGAGAGAGAGAGACAGAGTGTAAGCAGGGGTGGGGTAGAGAGAGAGGGAGACACAGAATCCAAAGCAGGCTCCAGGCTCTGAGCTGTCAGCACAGAGCCCGACGCGGGGCTCGAACTCACGAGCTGTGAGATCATGACCTGAGCCGAAGTCAGACGTCCAACCGACTGAGCCACCCAGGTGCCCCCAGTCTCTTCCAATTTATAAAGCAGACAACTAAACGATGAAACTATTTTTAGTTACTTTGGCTATTGAACTGTGCTCTCTGAAGGCAACGGCTCTCTGAGAGTAAAATACATGAACCCAGGTTTTAACAGGTAAAGTATCAAAGCTTTGTGCTGTGGGTTTTTCTACAAAAATGTCGACTGTGCCAAGAATTTGTAAAAGGGTATTTACTACATTATTTCAATAACTCTGAAATTCAGTTGTGACCCTTAAGCTCTTTGGGGTTTCCTGAATAAAAAAACTTTAGGATTGCATGCTTTTAAATTTTAGGTTAGGGAGAAAAACAAGACTGAACTGTATTTGTTAATCATCCATCATGAACCTCCCTAGGGCCAACTGATTTCAACCAAACCTGCAAAACATTGCAATTAAAAAAACCAAAAAACAAAAAACAAATCTTTGATGCTTCATGCTTGGAACATCACTCTAAAAAGACTGATAAGATGACTGATGTAAGTTGTTCATTTATTTTGTTTTGTTAAATTGCATAGAATCGTCCCGTTCTGAGGGTTCTATGGCAGAATACAGGGATACAGAAAACAGAAGAGCTACTATTCTGAATAAGCACCTGTTAGGGAAATCAGGCCTATCTTTTAGAAAGCTAATGAATCCTGTATCCAAGTCAGCTGCCAGAGTGATTGCTGGATAAAAAGGATAACCTGAGAAAGTTCCGAACCAAAAAAGAGAAAAGGAAGGAAGGAAGGAAGGAAGGAGAGAGAGAACGAGAGAGATCCGAGGAACAGCAAATCCGTTAATCATCTCTTCATTATATGCTGAAAAATTTGAATGAGAAGGTAAGTGGGTTTCTGGTATTTTTACACATCTTATGCTAAAGAAACAAGGTAACAAATGAGTTGGAAAAAAAAAAGGCTGTGCAGCTGTAGTATCAGACAATTATTTTTATCTTAGTGCTCAAATTCTAAATTGAATTCCTGGTCAAAAACACTTTCACTCCACACTGCGGTAGGAAGTGAATCGAGAAATTGAAAAGAACAACTTTATCCTAAATTTTTTTACCAGTGACTGGGCGCTCAGATTATATTTGGGGCAGCAATCCACCCGTCAACTTGACCTATGCTCATTCACATAACGACCACAGAAAAGCATTTCTTGTTGTGTTTTTCATTTTAAAATAGAATTACGGTATTGTTTCCTTTGATGGGGGAAAAGTTGCATCACATTAAGATAAAGCACAAAGACATCACATTCTCTGTGGCTTATGTTCTCGTAGAGATGAACTTAAACAGTTGAGTATGATTGGTCAAGTGCCTTCTTGGTGAACAAGGACGGCTGTGTCATTTCAGGAACGAAGGTTTCTGGGAAGCCGTGGGATGTGGTCAGTGTAGCGGGCAGGAGGGGAAGACCCCCTTTCTGTCCAGGCTCTGCTGGCAGCACGTTCTCTAGGGAAGTCAGCCTCTAGTCCTCAAACCCTAGCACGGAAAGTGGGAATGCTTATCCGTGACCTTGTTACCCTCCGGATGTGCGTGTGAGGACCAGATGACAGCATGAATACCTGACAGGTCAGAAGTTAAGCATTTTCAGGCAGTCCTCATATTTATTAGCCTCCCCACATTTGACAAGGTTAAAAAAAAAAGAAAGTAAAGAAATGGAATTATTTTGAAGTTGGTTTTGTTACCTAGGCTGTTCCCTTTTTATTTTGATGTGGCTCCGAGACCTCCACACATCATAGCTTCGTTAGGGTTAAAACTGTGATAATGCCCTGTAAATAAAACAGAGGGTTTACTGGGTATCTAGAACTTTTCATTGACCCAGATCTCTAGGGAGGAAGAAATGCTGGGTGAATCAGCTGTGTCTAAGTTAGTGAAGGAATTATCTTATAAACTGAAAAACACATAAAACAAGGGGACTTTCCAAAGCCGCCTGGGGGGACTTTGGCTTTGGTGTAGACACTCAGCTCTTGACAGCCACAGAAGCTCTGAGAAAGAGAAGGGAAAGAAGGAGGAATTTTCACAGAGACTGATCCTACGTGGAAACCCAGCAGAAATCCCAGATCAAGAAGCCTTGGCCAAAATACTCCCAGGTGAATCTGCTTCGTCTGCCTTCCAAAGATTTGATCCCTTTCCTGAGTAGTTTGCTCTCTTTACATAGTTCTCTCCCATCTCCCCTTTCTTTACTTTCCCCTCTCGCTCCAGAAATGGCTTGGGGTTTAATTTAAAAGCTGTTAGACCCAAACTGGCCAGTCCTCAAGAATGCCTGCCAAAGTCTTAATCCAAAGCACTTACTCATTGTCGGTCAGCCAGCGTCTGACACAGCACACGCTCACCCGGACAGGCTGTGGAAAGTTACAGAGCGGTAGGAAACGAGAAAGCAAAAGGGAAGCGACTTGAGCCCTTCTTAGGAAGTGGTTATGATCTGAGGGGGGGGAAATGTGGTTTGCCACAGAGGGGATTTCATTAGGGCCACAGAAGGATAGAACCTGAACAACCTGAGCTGAACACGAAGAGCTGCAAACAAACACATCAATCCCTCCAAGAACAAAAACTCCAACTCAGGAGGTTTTAATCGGATTTAAGAGGCATCTGGGAACCCCTGTAAAGTTGTGGAAAGGGAAGTAATATCTAACGATGATCGTGGCTAGAAGAAAAGCTGGTTATCTTGAGGTTTGAGGGGACCGGTGGTACATAATACGAGGCATCCGTTAAACTCAATGATGGGCTCGTTTAAGGTGAAACTGATAGTCCCCTCTGTTGCTTTATAGATTTAGCTCACTACATCCAGATTGAAGCCTCCCGATGGCCCTGGTGATGAATTAGCATGAAAGTAAGCCAATGACCCTTTCCATGCTTAGCATTTTTTTCATCTTCAAAATAATATATTTACCCCATCTACTTCAGCGTCACTGTTGTGATAAAATTAGAATCTGATACGAAAATCTGTACAAGTTGCACAGCCTAGCGTCCAGGAAGAGAAGGTGAGAGAGAGGCAAAGAAAATTTGTTTCTATTTCATACTCAAGGACTGAGTCCAGCTTGGTATAATTCCGAGTATAGAATTAGGTGTATAGGATAAATTTTTAATATATGATAATATGAGTTTCTTAGTGGTTGTGATGAATCACTGTGGCATCCTCACCTTGCTTTATTGTATGATTCATGTTATGACATTACCAGGTGCTGCCCTCTTTGGGAAGAGAGGCGCTGCGTTCATTTCCATATATTTTTTAAAAGGCTGAAGCAAGGCCCACCTTGACGTATTAAAGGTGCAGTTTTGTGTGGAAAGTTTTAGGGAAAGAATTTTGGGCACTGACCGTGATGGCTGGACTCCTCTCTCTCTTACCAGAACCTCCTGTTGTTCAGGCCTCCTGGTCAGACCTGAGTTTAAAATCACACAGGGGTTAAACTCCGCAAACATCAGCCCAGGGGCATCGAGTTTCTCGTGTGTATATATGCAGATGATAAAAGTACTTCTAGACTCCTGTTTAAAATCCCTAAAATCATGTGAGAGCGAACGGTGGAGGGTAATTTTTAAAGGTTGGTATAATGTACAAAATCATTTAGAAAGAAGGGTTCCTCAACATCAAAATACTGAAGGGGACTTTATGAAAACCTTCAATAACGAGGTCGGTGGACAACATTCTGTACACCCACTTTAATGCTTGGCGTTGAAATTCTGGCTTCCCTCGTCTAGACTCTTAAAAAATACACTTGTATGATATGAAGGTACATAGTAGGATGCTGATTTAAGGAATTCGTCATTTTGAAGGATTATAAATGTGTTTTTATGGTGATAAGTTCTTGATGATCCCGATATATATTATTTTCATGCCAGATCCATATTAAATTACAAAGCAGGAAGATACAGCATGTAGAGAGTTTCTTTTTGCTCTGCTGTTCTTGGAACTGGGAAGTCTTTCAAAATTAAATGCTTTAAATTTACAGTAAATGGATTGATTTCCCTCTCTACCGGCAGAGGGATACCGAGGTCTGTCCCTCCTAGTCTCTCCAGGACTTTTACTGGTGTGAACAATCAGCACTAGTGTTTGACCTGTTCTACCCAGAGTTCCCATTCCTGCTTTCTCTGTGTTCATTAAATTTAGGATTCATCTTCGTGTTCCAAGAGTACCTTTTCCTTCATTGCCTCATTATGGACACCATATGAATTCCATCATTTCCCAAATATCACAAACACAAAGCCTGAGAATTCACACACATGAGCTTCCCAATAACATCAACAACTCAGAACCCAATATTAAATACCCTTGTTGTTGATGCTCCCAACCACTGGGAACGTCTCCTTGGTTGACCTGACTTCCCTTTTGCTTCTCAAATACCTACATCTTTCTCTTTCCTCTAAGGCTCTAATGTACAGCCCGATGCCTATTAATTTTTGTGCATCTCAGATGATTTTATTTCATTTTTTCCCCACTCTGTCCCTGACCAAGGAGTCTTAATTTTTTTTAAACCTATGGACAAACATTCACCCAATAGAGTTACCCTCTCTGAGAAGATCTGTTATGAGCTGCTAATCTTAGAGTTGAGTTTTGAAGAGCAAACACCACCATACATTTACTAAAAACTCAAAATAGGCACGCATTTATCTGGGTTCTATGAGGAAAACAAAGATGAGTAAAATAAAACTGCTGAACAGAAAGAACGGACAGAAACAATCAGCATAGCTACACACATAGGAGTTCATCATTCATAATCTGCTGAAGGCTTTAGCAAATAAATGGGCTCTGTGGCTTAATGACTCGGCCTGGGTAGCTCTTGAAATAAGACTGAACACACATTAGAAACCCCATGTCCATCAAGCAGGTGTGATGTCAAATTAGGAGGGCAGCCAGAATCCTGGTACAAAGGCTTCCTGGGACCTTGCAGGGGGGTGTATGATGCCACTTAGTCCCTGCCAGCAACCTCTCTGTTTCACTCCAGCTGGGGCCACTGGTCCAGTAAATGTGAATGCACCCTTGCTTGTATCAAGAGAGACCATGAAAACTACAACCTCTTGTGCCCTGATTTACAGTATTGTCACTTATTATGTGGACTCCAATGGAATATCCATCTTCTTTACCCCAGTCAGCATTCAAAAGGGATGGAACTCTATTTAACTGGCCCCCATCACTCTCACGCACCAAACTCCTTGATCCTGCAGTATCTCTCCAGCTATCATTTGAAAGTAGTTCAACTCTTTTATCACTTCATTCTACGGGTAATGTAATACATAATACTACAGTCCGGTGCTTCTGGACAATGCTCCATTTACAAGATAATGTGAGTAACTACTAGTTCAAGCACAGAATTGCTAATAGACCATAAAAAGGTATTTGTTCATATAAAGTATCACTCATTGCTTTCCTATCAGACCCTTTATCTAAGCACTGCATTAATGTCTCTATGCAGTAATAATTTCATTTTTGAACTTTAAGATAAGTCTTTAAATGACTTAAGCGTCTGCTTAGCTGAGGAGGCATAACCTTCCCTGAGTGTTGCTGCCAGGGCAGATTAACTGGGCTCTCTGAACGTTTTGTGACTCCTCACCGCACATTTTAACAAATTAAAGCCTATGGAAAACAATTTACAACTTAAATAGTAGACAACTATAATAAATAAATATAACAGCTTAGTTACCCAACTTGTTCTATAGCTGAGTATGCTCTCAAATAATAATGGTGGCAACTTGGAATCAATAGCTTTCATAGGATGGAAATGGATAGATGAAACTTGAAATAAATAGAAATGTAAAAGAGAAAACTGATGATTTCTCAGCATTTGCAATTTATCAGGATTTATCAGGAAGGTAGAGTAGTAGGAGAAGGTGAGAGGTGACACCGCCATTCCAGCCATGGCAGCTTGGGATCCAGGGTGGGCCTGGCTGAGCAAACTTGTCAAGGTTCAGGAACACACTTTGTATGCAGATACCTGAAATGATGCATTGGATGGGTGAGCCTTAAATGGGCCTTAAATAGGCCATTTGAAGGCATACCATTCAGGTTAAGTTAAGCTAAGTTAAAAGGCGCAATGGAAGGAACACAGAACCTGAAGTGCAGGAAGCCTAGGTTCAAATCCCGACTCTTCATTTCATGGGTTTGCAACCTGTGTAGACTTAGGCGAATGACTCAACCTTCCTTAAACTCCCTGGTCTTATCTCTCAGAGTGATGTCATAATAATTATAAAGAACCATGGTTATCTTTGGCCTCATTGGATGTTTCACTAAGTGTTGTGTGCTATAGCGTGGTTCAGGGCTTGGGAGAGCAGACTAGTTGGTCAGCATATTTGGTCAGAAATAGAATTGAGGCTTCCAGACCAAAGGTGAAGCAGGGAAAGGGGGCGGGGGTGGGGGGTTGTGAGAGAATAGGGGCTGCTAAGACTGAAACCGCTGTTAACAGTGGAATGAAACAAATGACTCGGGGCCACCCAGGAGCCTGCAGAGGTAGGGCAGAACCCGAGGGTGGTGAGCAATTGGAGTCCTAGCATTCTGCCTTGGCAACCATGAGCCGCTGAGCCCTGCCGTGAAGATTGTAAGCACAGTACCCTACAGGAGCTGAGTTGCTGGTAGTGTTGCTGTGTCCCAGCCTAACCTAACCACGGCAGCAGCCGTATTCTAAGAGATTTTCTATTCTTCTGCCTGGGGGTTGTTCCAGAAGAGTCTGTCTCAAGGTTAGATTGGTATTCAAACTAAAGGCTGTTGGGTCAGCAAAAAGAGAAGGTTACTCATTCTTGACTTCCTTTATAGATGGATGAGCAAACTCCTCCAATAATTCTCTACTAAGTCCTTAGATAAGGGTCTTCCTTACTTAGAGGTCAGTTGCTAGGTGATTTCTCCTAGGTTGTATTTCCTGCAATAGTTCCTTGTCTAGACAGCTAGATATTGCTGTAGTGCCATCTCCAGAATTTCAGAGACAGAGTCCAGAGGATCTGTCTGCATATGATGGCATCCCCAAACAGAGGCTGAAATGTTGAAAGGCCAAGAGACCAGTACTCGAACTCTAGAGGTTCGATTCCAGGTTTACAGAACCAGGTTTGTATGCCATTCCTGAGCTCCGCTGGTGTGTGATTCTTGGTCTGCTTGTTCCTTAGTCTCCTTCTGGAGGCAGGACTCAGGAATCCTGCTCTTGGCCCTTTATTTCCCCACAACTGAAATCTTAGCTAAACGAGGATGGTGGAAGATGGCCAGTGTGCTCCCACTTGAGTGTATCCTCAGGGACTCTGGCCTAGCATGGTTATGAAATTCTTTCTTTCTGCTTCTTTTCATACCTTTTGGGTATGGAATGGCATTAATTAGGCAAGTACACAAAAATATATCCTAGTTCCTGTGTTCAACCTCTCTCCTCCAGTAGCAATCTTAACCTTAAATATTTATCAAAAATCTCATAAAAATCTGATAACTTTGGAAGAAAATTTGAAAGGTGTTGTTTTTGTTTTGTTTTGGGTGCTCTAAGAGGCAGATGTCAAGATACAATTGCAGTGAAATAGATGAGGAAAATGTCTAAGGCATAAGGGAGAAAGAAAGTAGGAGAGCTGTAGACTGTACTGAGAGGCTGATACCTGTGGAGGGAAAGCGGAAGTAACAAGGGTTGGGTAGGAATAGTCTCAGATCACAAAGCAGTTTTAAGAAAGTTTCTTCCAGGCCACTGGGGAGTCCCTGAGCCAAAGAAACCCATCAGAGGAGACCTGAATTAAGGACCGCATTAGGACACTGCAGTGCTCAGTCATCAGCTAGGAGCAACCTGGGGCAAGTGCAACATCACCTTCCCAAACATGGTGCTAGATCCAGAGGGGTAGCAACTGGGGCCTTCTTTGATCAACTACGTCCTCTAGTAGACACTAAGAGAGTAGAGAAGTGCATGTTCACGGTCACTACAACATAAAGCCACAAAAAAGTAGCAAGAGATTTCATCTTGATGAATAGAGAGATTGGATTTCACACATAAATCTCAAATCTTCCCAGACTAATCTAGGGTCACATAATTCCAATTCAAATGGCAACAGGATTTTAAAATCTGTTTCTTGTTGGTTTTTATTTTTGTAGAACTTAGGCTGACTCCAAAATTGCATGGAAGAGAAAAATAAAAGGAACAGACACCCTTAAAGACCAAAGAATGGTCTTTATATTTGTTTCTCCAAATATCAAAGTATCATAGCACTATACTAATGAAGAAAGGCTAGTAATGGTTCTGGAATAGACAAATAGAACAGTGGAATCGAATTTAGAGCCTGGAGTAGACCAGCACATAAATGGAAGCTTGATATATGATAGAAAGTTGGAGAAGATGTTCTTAATTTTTGGGCTGAGAAAATTAGTCATCTATATATGGGAACAAAAATTGAAATCAGTTGGTGATTTACACTAAACACAAAAATTGAATCCTGGTCAATTAAAGTTTGAAATGTTAAAGCCAACCTGTAAAAAGGCAAAGAAAAAAAATAATGCAGACAGATTACCTTTATAACTTCCTTGTAGGTAAATACTCCTTGAGTGAGACAAAAAATAAAATTATAATGAAGAGATGGATACATTTTACTGCATTAAAAATATGGGATTATATATATATACACATATATGTGTGTATATATATGTGTGTGTGTGTGTGTGTATAAGACAATAAATCATTGGTCTCCATAGAACTACAGCACATGTAAAGTCAGTATGGAAGAAAACAAAGGACTCAGAAAGTAGACTGAAGATACGACAGAGAGAAAACCAAATGGTAACTAAGGAAACAAATTAACCCACAATAAAATATCACTTAACGTTGGGGAAATTTTAAAAAGTCTAATAGTTGGAAATACTGGTAAAGGTGGAGAACAGACAATTCTCATAATTCCAGTGGGAATTGGAGTTATAACAATATTTTTAGAGCAAACTTTCATTACTGAATAAATTTTTAAATGCACATTCCTTATAACCATCCATTAGACTTTCAGGTTTTAATCTTTTAGAAAAGAGTATCACAGAATGGTTCATTGTAGTATTGGGGGGAAAAAAATCAACGGACAGATAAAGTGACTTTTAAAAACTTGTGAGAATTTAGACCCAATCCCATCACACTGAGTTAAACAATACTTTCCTGCCCTACAGTTAAATAAAAGTGAGCTACATTAACAATAACCCTGTAAATGATATTGGGAACAAACAAAGTAAGTTAGCTTGCTCCAAATAATGCTTGCTCCTGGAAATAAGCCTGTGACTCATCTAAAATAATCTGCTTTTAGAACTTAAGATTTTATCATTTCAAAACCACCAGACTCCTGAAGATTCACTTCAGGACCCTTGCTCTGTGCCCCCAAGGCCAAAGACATAATGCCACAAACCCTGTCTAACATCAAACTTTTCTGCCTTGCAAGGCCCACCTAGAATCATCCAGCCCTGTTTCTACAACTATAATCTTTCTTTGCTTTCCCTTCTGAAATACTTTTAAAACGACATCAATCTTGTCCTTTACTGAAGTAAATCCAATAAATTTTGCTTGATCAACAAGTTTTTGGGGTAGTCTTTGGAGCAGTCAACAGTAGTATATTTAAACAAGGAATATGCTGTAAAAAATTGCCTCGAGTTGTAGATATCAATATGAACAAATTTTACATAATATTGACTTAAAAATAATAGCAATAAAACAAAAGTTGCTATAGAGAAATACAGTTTAGCTCCATGTATATAAAGTGTAAATCAATAGTAAAATTTAAGGAAGCATACAAATATGATCAAAGGTGAGGGGCACCTGGGTGACTCAGTCGGTTGAGCATCTGACTTCGGTTCAGGTCATGATCTCACGGTTTGTGGGTTCGAGCCCCACATCGGTCTCTCTGCTGACAGCTCTGAGCCTGGAGCCTGCTTCGGATTCTGCATCTCCCTCTCTCTCTCTGCCCTCCGCTGTTCACACTCTGTCTGTGTCTCTGTCTCTCACAAATAAACAAACGTTTTAAAAAATTAAAAATATCTGATCAAAGTTGAGAAAATACAGATACTGCACACCAAATTTAGGATTTGGGGGATGACAAGTGAAAGACCTAGGATTGCAGTCAGGAAACGGATAGCAAGTTTGAACTGTATTTGTCACGTTTTAACTCCCAAGATAGGTGGTAGCCTCCTAGGTGTTCCTCAGTATTATTTAAACATTTTCTACAATTTTAATTATTTCATAAATAATTTTAAAGGAAAGGTGTTGGGGTATGATACTTGGAGGTAAATGCAGAAAGAGGGGATGATAGTGTCAAATGCTGTGTTAGGATGTAGTACGTTCTGATTAACAAGGTGGCCGTGCACTTGTAGGAAGGGAGCGTGAGAAGAGGCTGAAAACTGTGGACGAAGAGACAGGGAGTGTGTTAAAAAAACAAAATTTAACCAAATACGTTTGAAGAGCTAATTGGCTTTGTCAAATGATTCATGTATCAGGCAGCACCCCATCTAGCCAGTAAGGGAAGTTCCACTGGGCTGTAGAAAATTATAACCATTTAATTTTTTTTAAGTTTATACCAAGTGAGAGTGAACTGTGGAGGGGCAGAGAGACAGGGAGAGAGGATCCCAAGCAGGCTCCGTGCTGTCAGTGCAGAGCCTGACATAGGGCTCCGTCTCACCCACTGACCATGAGATCATAACCTCATCCAAAATCTAGGGTTGGATGCTCAACCCACTGGGTCACCCAGGTACCCAGGAAAGGTTTTTAAAGCCAGAAAGGAAGCTGGGGGTGGGTGGGGGGGGAAGGAAATTACTAGCAAAGAACGTATTGTTTTAGGCAAGGTCGCCCTCCAAAGGGAAACAGAGGCAGATGGATTATCTCCTGGTGTTGACCAGAAAATTCCAATTTGTCCATTCCAAGGTTGTATTTCTCAGGAAGGGGGGCTTGGTTGAGCTGTAGTTGAGGTATTAAGCCTTGGTTTACTGCAGTAGGGCGTGAACATAAGTGACTCCATCTTGGGCCTGCAGTTTTCTTTTAACAATAGAGACAACTTTTAGGAAAGAGCTCTTTTATTCCCACTGGACTCTGTTGTTAGATGGTCTGGGCACAGTTCAAAAGCAAACCTACTGTGAAGAGGTTTATCGTGTATGCTTTTCTCTGTGTATATCGCCACACTTTAAACCAACAGGCGCCACACTTTAAACCAACAGGCGGTGTAATTGCCCCTTTACTGAGAGGAAGTGGAAGCACACGTGTTGGTAGTGGACTGTTTTGCATTTTTAGAGACCATAATGGCTTTGACTACAGGCCAGTTTACATAAATGACACACAGCCAAAAAAAAGGTCAACAGGATGGTTACAGTGGAGTAAATTTACTTAAGAATTTGCAATTGTTGACTTAGCTGTAGGGGGATAGGAGGCAAAGGAGAGCCAGAGAGGGATAGATCCAGGAATCAGGAAGAGACCAGAGAAAAGCAGGAGAAATAAAATCATATGAGAAGTGAGGATTAGGAAAAGCCTTCCTCAATTTGCAATTACTGACCCATGAGAGCACATTTAATACTTCCTTCGCCTTCAATAAATACATTCACAATTAAAAACACATTATCTGTGCATAACACATTGTAAAACTATGTGCTCTCTTCTTGAAGCAGCCAAGCTCAAGTATTTAACTAAATGCTTACAAAAATGTTAATCCTGTGGCAACAATGTCTGGAAAGTTCTGTATACCAAGCGAAGTCAGAAATAAATTATCACAAATGAAGGTTAAACCACAGCATGGTACTCACATATAAAGGTGGGAAATAAGAATTTAAGAGTACTAATCAGTGAAATACGGTTGCTGATAGGCTCTTACTAGAGCTACTGGGTTTAACAAACGGTAATACAGAATGGCCAGTTAAGTTTGAATTTCAAATAAGAAATATATTTTTCAAGCAGAAGTATGCTCCATGCAATATTTAGGACACACTTATATTAAAATCGAAATTTGTAGGAGTGCCTGGGTGGCTCAGTCGGTTGAGTGTCTGACTTCGGCTCAGATCATGATCTCACAGTTTGTGAGTTTGAGCCCCTCACCAGGGTCTGTGCTGACAGCTCGGAGCCTGGAGCCTGCTTCACATTCTGTCTCCTTCTCTCTCTGCCCCTTCCCCACCACTTGTGTTCTGTCTCTTTGTCAAAAATAAATAAACATTAAAAATTTTTTTTTAATTTTTTTTTTAACGTTTATTTATTTTTGGGACAGAGAGAGACAGAGCATGAACGGGGGAGGGGCAGAGAGAGGGGAAGACACAGAATCGGAAACAGGCTCCAGGCTCCGAGCCATCAGCCCAGAGCCTGACGCGGGGCTCGAACTCACGGACCGCGAGATCGTGACCTGGCTGAAGTCGGACGCTTAACCGACTGTGCCACCCAGGTGCCCCTAAAAAATTTTTTAAATCACAATTTGTGGATTACATCAAGTTCAAGTTTAACTGAGCTTTCTGTATTTTATCTGGCAGCCCTACTTCGTACATGTTCCCCACGGGCTTTTCAATCTGCATTAAACATTTATGCTCTTTCTCTTTCTCACCCTTAATTTCATTTTCAATTTCCCCGTCATATTTTTCTGGTTTTCCCACATTGTATTTCTTTCAGTGAAGGAACAAACTAAATAAGTTTCATTTCTCCAAGATGTTATATTTTAGACTAATTGCTTTACTCACAACCTTCTCTGAATTGTCTAGTCATGCTTTATTTGATGTATCTGGTAATAAAGTTCATTAGCATGCTAGTCCTCTGCAAAATTAATTTTGTTCAGGAGACCCAGGCCTGGATTTTATGGCTTTGAATTGAAGGGAGGAAAACAAACTTTTTTCCTCTACCTATCCTAGGGTCACTGGCTGGGGCGCTGCAAATTAGAGACAAAGACAAGTTAACAAGAGAAAAACAAACACGAGTTTCTTAACGCCTGCACTGCAGGTACACATGGGCGTGCCTGGTGATGACTACCTCAAAGGGGTGGTTAGAATCTGACCTTATCTAGCATCTTTAAAAAAAAACAAAAATTGTAGGAAGTGATAAGACAAACAAAAAGGACTTTGAGTTCCGAACGGTGACAAATGGTAGCAAAGTAAATATATGGGCAAATTAATGGAAGGTAAGAGCTAGTCAAATTGATCATGTAGATTCCTCTGGTGCATCTGTGGGTGGAGCAGGGTCGAGAGTTGTCTTTGGTGATTAACTTCTGTTCTCTCCTTGGGGGAGGGGGCACCTTTGCCAACTCATGCCCTTCTTTTAGGCAAATGTGGAGATGGCACAGAGTTCTTGTTTCTGCTTCTTCTGAATTGCCTTCAGTCTAAAATAGTACTCAGGCCAAAGTGACATATTTGGGGTAGTATTTTGGTTCCCTTTAAAATACTGGAATTTCAGTAAATGCAGTTGAAAAACACTGTACAGTCATACGGCCATTGTCTTTAGTAAAGGAGCAAGCAATGCTATTTTACCAGAAACAAGAAATGTTTAAGATTAAAACAGGGACACCTGGGTGGCTCAGTCAGTTAATCGGCTGACTCTTGATTTCAGCTCAAGTCCTGCTCTCACGGTCGGTGGGATCAAGCCCTGCATCAGGCTCTGTGCAGGCAGCGTGGAGCCTGCTTGGGATTCTTTGTCTCCTTCTCTCTCTGACCCTCCCCTACCCTCTCTCCCTCTCTCCCTCTCTCCCTTTCTCCCTGAAATAAACAAATAAAATTAAATTAATAAATTTTTATAATGTTTAACGTTTATTAATTATCGAGAGACAGAGCATGAGCATGGGAGGGGCAGAGAGAGGGGGAGATAACAGAATCCGAAGCAGGCTCCAGGCTCCGAGCTGTCAGCACGGAGCCTGACGTGGGGCTCAAACCCACCAACAGCGAGATCATGACCAGAGCCAAAGTCAGAGGCCCAACTGACTGAGCCACCCAGGTGCCCCAAAGTTAATTAATCCTTTTGAGTCTGCTCTGTGAAATATACATGGCTAAATACGTTAATAAAGATGAATTTTTCAAACATAGCTTATATGAAACTATGTACCAATTTTCATCATTCCTTCTTTATAATCTGAGGCACAGTACAACAGAGTCAAGATACTCATTTAAGGACATCATCACTCCAAATACGAATAGATTTCATCACTTAATATTGTAGTTTAAGAATATGTACGTAAAAATGGATACAAATTCTCTATACCAGAGTGACAAACTTCTCCTGGTAAATTTTAAGTATACAATAAATTTTTCTTTGTTATATGAAGATATTTTAATATATTGAGTTTTTCTAAAACTTTTCTTGTTTTGTTACTATACTCAAGTCTATTTCCTCTGAAAATGAAACAAACTATTTGTAAATTGATTTACACTGAATACCAACTATTAACATGTTAAAGTTTCTTTTTTAAGGTAAATCTTTCTTAATAGAGTCTTCTATTCTTTTCCAAATAAGGTGTACTTCCAAGTAAGGTGTAATAATAGCTTATTATTATTATTATTATTATTATTATTATTATTATTTCTTTTTTTTTTAAGAAAGAAAGAACACATGTGTGTGGGTGCCAGGCAGAGGAGGAACAGAGAGAGAGGGAGAAAGAATCCCAAACAGGCTCCACGTTGTCAGCACAGGGCCCAGTGTGGGGCTCAAGCTCACAAATGATGAGACCATGACCTGAGCTGAAATCCAGAGTTGGACGCTTAACCCACTGAGCCACCCAGATGCCCCTAGAATTGCTTATTTATTATAGAAGATGAAAAACTAATAGGTAAGTCAAGGTGAGTCAAGGTGAATCGAAATAAGTATATGTAAACCCAGATGTGAGGACTACAAAACTAATATATCTTATCGTTATGAAAGAGTGAAGTGTCATGGAAAATTAGAAGGAAGAGAGAAAATAATTATTGGAGTTATTGAAATGAAAATAAGCAAATGGAATCACACTAAAACGACTTTCTGAAAGAGTTTAATATTTAAGAGTTAGAAGGGGAAATTTTCCAGGTAGTAGAGAAGTACACAGAACTGACTTAAATGCAGTGTGTGTGCAGGGGTTGAGGGCACCAAAGATGATTATAAAGCAGAAGAATAGCTTTAAACTGGGGAGTAGAAAAAAGAAGTGTTCGTGCCCACTCTGGTGACTGAGAAGGTAAAAATAATTGGGAGTCGTTTTAGAATGTTTAGCCAGAGGTAAAGATGCCCATGTCTTCATCCCCCAAAGCTGTGAATGTGTTACATTACACAGCAGAGGGGAACTGAGGTTGCAGGTGGAATTCACATTGCTATTTAGCTGACCTTAAAGTGTGGGAACTCAGTCTGCCATTGCTGGCTTTGCAGTGGGGGGGGTGGGGGGAGTGTTGGGGGATGGAGGGGTGGGGGCAGGGAGCCCTGCAGCAAATAATGCCGCCAGCCTCTGGGGGCTGGGAAGGGCGAGGAGATGGGTTCTCCTATAAAGCCTCCAAAGCATCTCTGCCAACACCTTGGTTTGAGCGCAGTGAGACCCATGTGACACTTCTGACTATACTACGGGCACATAATAACTGTCGTGGGAGGCACTGGGTCTGTGCTAGTGTGTTATTCTTCAGGCTTCAGGGAGCTGTCAGCCTTGCATGACTCGTAGCTGCGTCCCTCCAGTCTGCCTCCAAGAGCCCATTGTCTCCTTCCTGTGTCCAATATGCTTTATGTCAATATTTGTTACTGGGTTTGGGGCGCAAACTGTAAAACGCAGGATGATCTCCATGCAAAGCTACTAGGAGGAAAAAAAAAAAGATCCTAGGGGCGCCTGGATGGCTGAATCTGTTGAGCATCCAACTTCCGCTCAGGTCATAAACTCACAGCTTGTGAGTCCGAGCCCCATGTCAGGCTCTGTGCTGACTGCTCAGAGCCTAGATCCTGCTTCAGATTGTCTCCCTCTCTTTCTCTCTGCCCTTCCCCTGCTCACACAGTGTCTCTCTTCCCCTCAAATATAAATAAACATTAAAAGAAGTTAAAGAAAAAAAAAGATCCTGTACTTGTTGGATTCTAAATTCTAAAAACATATTATATATTACTGGGATGCTAATATCAAAATCCAGATAACAGTGAATGAGTAAACAGGAAACATGAGTGCCAAATACAAAAATGAATGAATAAATGACTTTTAAAAGAGAGCCAGTTCTTTGGACATCAACTATGTTACAATTTGAGAAGGCTATCAATTGATTAAAAAAAGAAGAAGAAAGCAATGGAATGAAGGGAAAAGAAACAACCCAATACAATATTTGGGGAAGATTATTTGTCTTAGGGGTTTTTTGTTGTTATTGTTGATTTCAGAAATTAGATTTTTTTTCTTATTTGTTTTCCTTATTTGCAAGAGATCACAATTCTTAAAAAATTGGAATTTTTTAAAATTTGCATTAACGTAAAATACCAGTAATGGATATTTTGAAACATTTGAAGTGAGATTTTCAATCCTGCAATTTGGTAAGAGCTTGTGTTATCCTTAATTTAG
This sequence comes from Felis catus, assembly GCF_018350175.1. NCBI lineage: Eukaryota > Metazoa > Chordata > Mammalia > Carnivora > Felidae > Felis > Felis catus. Next base: position 22,493,519 of record NC_058371.1, read on the forward strand.
AAAGAAAAATAAGTAAACGGAGGGTTAAGTTCATACAGAATGTAGACAAACTAAAACTTGAATCTAGGTAAAAGAACTCTGAGTTATTCTGTATTATACCACACTGCTTTTTATAAAGTTTGCAACCATTTAACACTGTTATTTCAAAAAGTAGAATTTTTTTTACATCTACAAAGTTAAAGTGCAATTTGTACAAAGCTTTTACTGAGCTAAACTATAGTAGATATCATCATTCCTATGTCTCTGATCAAGCACTTTGAGCTACCTTATATTTCTACACCTCTTCTAACTCTTTTTTAAAAAAATTTTAATGTATATTTTTATTTCAGAGAGAGAGAACTCATTTATGGTATAAACAAATTTCTTTTTTTTTAAGTTTGTAATTTAACTTTATTTTTTATTTTTTAAAATTTACATCCAAATTAGTATATAGTGAAGCAAAGATTTCAGTAGATTCCTTAATGCCCCTCAGCCATTTAGCCCATCCCCCCTCCCACAACCCCTCCAGCAACCCTCAGTTCGTTCTCCATATTTATGAGTCTTTTGTTTTGTCCCCCTCCTTGTTTTTATATTATTTTTGTTTCCCTTTCCTTATGTTCATCTGTTTTGTCCCTTAAAGTCCTCATATGAGTGAAGTCATATGATTTTTGTGTTTATCAGACTAATTTCACTTAGCATAATACTTCCCAGTTCCATCCACATAGTTGCAAATGGCAAGATTTCATTCTTTTTGATTGCCAAGTAATACTCCATTGTATATATATACCACTTCTTCTTTATCCATTCATCCATCAATGGATGTTTGGGCTCTTTCTATACCTTGGCTATTGTTGATAGTGCTGCTATAAACATTGGGGTGCATGTGTCCCTTTGAAACAGCACACCTTTATCCCTTGGATAAATACCTAGTAGTGTAATTGCTGGGTCATAGGGTAGTTCTATTTTTAGTTTTTTGAGAAACCTCCATACTGTTTTTCAGAGTGGCTGCACCAGCTTTCATTGCCACCAGCAATGCAAAAGAGATCCTTTATCCACATCCTCACCAACATGTGTTGTTGCCTGAGTTGTTCATGTTAGCCATTCTGACAGGTGTCAGGTGGTATCTCATGGTGGTTTTGATTTGTATTTCTCTGATGATGAGTGATGTGGAGCATTTTTTCATGTGTCAGTTGGCCATCTGAATGTCTTTGGAGACGTGTCTATTCATGTCTTTTGCCCATTTCTTCACTGGATGATTTGTTTTTTGGTTGTTGAGTTTGATAAGTTCTTTGTAGATTTTGGATACTTACCCTTTATCTGATATGTCATTTGCAAGTATCTCCTCCCATTCTGTCATTTGCCTTTTAGTTTTGCTGATTGTTTCCTTCACTGTGCTTTGCTTTGCTTTGCTTTGCTTTGCTTTGCTTTGCTTTACTTTCCTCTGCTCTTTATTTTCATGAGGTCCCAGTAGTTCATTTTTGCTTTTGTTTCTTTTGCCTCTGGAGAGATGTTGAGTAAGAAATTCCTGCGGGCAAGATCAAAGAGGTTTTTGCCTGCTTTCTCCTCAAGGATTTTGATGGCTTCCTGTCTTACATTGAGGTCTTTCATCCATTTTCAGTTTATTTTTATGTATGGTGTAAGAAAGTGGTCCAGGTTGATTCTTCTGCATGTCCCTGTCCAGTTTTCCCAGCACCACTTGCTGAACGGACTGTCTTTATTTCATTGGATGTTCTTTCCTGCTTTGTCAAAGATGAGTTGGCCATACGTTTGTGGGTCCATTTCTGGGTTCTCTATTCTATTCCATTGATCTTAGGGTCTGTTCTTGTGCCAGTACCATAGTGTCTTGATGATTGCAGCTTTGTAGTATAGCTTGAAGTCTGGGATTGTGGTGCCTCCTGCTTTGGTTTTCTTTTTTAAGATTGCTTTGGCTATTCGGGGTCTTTTCTGGTTCCATACAAATATTAGGATCATTTGTTCTAGCTCTGTGAAGAATGGTGGTGTTACTTTGATAGGGATCACATTGAATATGTAGATTGCTTAGGGTAGTATCGACATTTTAACGATATTTGTTCTTCCTACACAGGAGCATGGAATCTTTTTCCATTTCTTTGTGACTTCTTCAATTTCTTTCATAAGGTTTCTATAGTTTTCAGCATATAGATTTTTCACCTCTTTGGTTAGATTTATTCCTAGGTATTTTATGGTTTTTGGTGCAACTGTAAATGGGATCGATTCCTTGATTTCTCTTTCTGTTGCTCCATTGTTGGTGTATAGGAATGCAACTGATTTCTGTGCATTGATTTTATATCCTGCAACTTTGCTGAATTCATGAATCAGTTCTAGCAGAATTTTCGTGGAATCTTTTGGGTTTTCCATATAGAGTATCATGTCATCTGCGAAGAGTAAAAGTTTGTCCTCCTCCTGGCCGATTTGGATGCCTTTTATTTCTTTGTGTTGTCTGATTGCAGAGGCTAAGACTTCCAATACTATGTTGAATAAGAGTGGCAAGAGTGGACATCCCTGTCTTGTTCCTGACCTTAGGGTGAAAGCTCTCAGTTTTTCCCCATTGAGGATGATATTAGTGTTGGGTCGTTCATATATGGCTTTTATCATCTCGAGGTATGATCCTTCTATCCCTACTTTCTTGAGGTTTTTTTTTTATCAAGAAAGTATGTTGTATTTTGTTAATGCTTCCTCTTCATCTATTGAGAGGATCATAGCGTTCTTGTCCTTTCTTTTATTGATGTGATGAATCACGTTAATTGTTTTGTGGATATTGAACCAGCCCTACAGCCCAGGTATAAATCCCATTTGGTCGTGGTGAATAATTTTTTTAATGTATTGTTGGATCCAGTTAGCTAATATCTTGTTGAGGATTTTTGCATCCATGTTCATCAGGGAAATTGGTCTATAGTTCTCCTCTTTGGTAAGGTCTCTGTCTGGTTTTGGAATCCGGGTAATGCTGGCTTCATAGAAAGAGTTTGGAAGTTTTCCTTCCATTTCTATTTTTTGGAACAGTTTCATGAGAATAGGTGTTAACTCTTTGTTCAATGTTTGGTAGAATTCTTCTGCAAAGCCATCTGGCCCTGGACTCTTGTTTTTTGGCAGATTTTTGATTACTAATTCGATTTCCTTACTGGTTATGGGTCTGTTCAAATTTTCTATTTCTTCCTGTTTCAGATTTGGTAGTGTATATGTTTCTAGGAATTTGTCCATTTCCTCCAGATTGCCCATTTTATTGGCATATAATTTCTCATAATATTCTCTTATTATTGTTTGTATTTCTGTTTTGTTGTTTGTGATTTCTCCTCTTTCATTCCTGATTTTACTTACTTGGGTCCTTTCCTTTTTCTTCTTGATCAAACTGGCTAGTGGTTTATCAATTTTGTTAATTCTTTTAAAGAACTAGCTTCTGATTTCATTGATCCGTTCTGCTGTGTGTTTGGTTTTGATAACATTAATTTCTGCTCTAATCTTTATTATTTCCTGTCTTCTGCTGGTTTTGGGTTTTATTTGCTGTTCTTTTTTCCAGCTCCTTAAGGCATAAGGTTAGGTTGTGTATCTGAGATGTTGATTCCTTCTTTAGGAAGGCCCGGATTGCTATATACTTTCCTCTTACGACTACCTTTGCTGCGTCCCAGAGGTTTTGGGTTGTGGTGCTGTCATTTTCATTGACTTCCGTATACTTTTTAATTTTTTCTTTAACTGCTTGGTTAGCCCATTCATTCTTCAGTAGGGTGTTCTTCAGTCTCCAAGTATTTGTTACCTTTCCAAATTTTTTCTTGTAGTTGATTTTGAGCTTCATAGCATTGTGGTCTGAAAATATGCACGGTATGCATGGTATGATCTTGATCTTTTTGTACTTACTTGGGGCTAATTTGTGTCCCAGGACATGGTCTATTCTGGAGAACGTTCCATGTGCACTGGAGAAGAATGTACATTCTGCTGCTTTAGGATGAAATGTTCTGAATATATCTGGTAAGTCCATCTGGTCCAATGTGTCATTCAAAGCCATTGTTTCCTTGTTGTTTTTTGATTAGGTGTTCTGTCCATTGTTGTGAGTGGTGTGTTGAAGTCTCCTACTACTATGGTATTACTATCGATGAGTTTTTTTATGTTTGTGATAAATTGATGTATATAATTGGGTTATTCCACATTGGGCACATAAATGTTTACAATTGTTAGGTCTTCTTGGTCTATAGAACTCTTGATTATGATATAATGCCCTTCTGCATCTCTTGATACAGACTTTATTTTAAAGTCTAGATTGTCTGATAGAAGTATGGCTATTCTGGCTTTCTTTTGTTGACTATTAGCATGATAGATGGTTCTCCATCTCCTTATTTTCAATCTATAGGTGTATGTAGGTCTAAAGTGGGTCTCTTGTAAACAGCATATAGATGGGTCTTGTTTTCTTACTGTTCTGTTACCCTATGTCTTTTGATTGGAGCATTGAGTTGACGTTTAGAGTGAGTACTGAAAGATGTGAATTTATTGCCATTATGATGCTTGTAGAGTTGGAGTTTGTGGTGGTGTTCTCTGGTCCTTCCTAATCTTTAGTTACTTTTGGTGTGTGTGTGTGTGTGTGTGTGTGTGTGTGTGTATACACACATATATACATACATTATACATATATACATATATATATAATTATATATATAATGTGTGTGTGTGTGTATATATATATATATATTTTTTTTTTTCATCTTTTCTCCTCTCAGAGAGTCCCCCTTAAAAAAAATTCTTGCAGGGCTGGTTTAGTGGTCACGAAGTCCTTTAATTTTTGTTTTTCTGGGAAACATTTTATCTCTCCTATTTTGAATGACAGCCTTGCTGGACAAAGAATTCTTGGCTGCATATTTTTCTGATTCAGCACACTGAATATATCCCGCCACTCCTTTCTGGTCTGCCAAGTTTCTGTGCATAGGTCTGCTGCAAACCTGATCTGTCTTCCCTTGTAGGTTAGGGACTTTTTTTCCTTTGCTGCTTTCATGACTCTTTCTTTGCCTGACTATTTTGTGAATTTGACTATGATATGCCTTATTGATGGTCAGTTTTTGTTGAATTTAATGGAAGTCATCTGTGCTTCCTGGATTTTGATGTCTGTGTCTTTCCCCAGGTTAGGAAAGTTCTCCACTATGATTTTCTCACATAACCCTTCTACCCCTATGTCTCTCTCTTCCTCCTCTGGGACCCCTGTGATTCTGATGTTCCTTTTTAGAGTCACTGATTTCTTTAATTCTTAAATCATGCTCTTTTGCTTTAATCTCCCTCTTTTTTTTCTGCTTTGTTATTCTCTATAGGTTTGTCCTCTGTACCACTGATTCTCTGTTTGCCTCGTCCATCCTTGCTGCTGCTACATCCATCCATGATTGCAGCCCAGTTATAGCATTTTTAATTTCATTCTGGCTATTTTTTTTTTTACTTCTTTTATCTCTGCAGAAAGGGATCCTAATTTATTTTCGACTCCAGCTAGTATTCTTATTATCGTGATTCTACATTCTGGTTCAGACATCTTGCTTGTGTCTGTGTTGGTTAAATCCCTGGCTGTCATTTATTTATGCTCTTTCTTTTGGGGTGAATTCCTTCGTTTTGTCATTTTGAAGGGAGAAAAGGAATTAATGAGGTAGAAAATTGAAATTAAAAAAAATAAAATTAAAAAATATTAAAATTAAAAACACACACAAAAATAGAATAGATGATGCTAGATCCTAGGTGTGTTTTGTTCTGGGTGTAGAAAGTGGTTTGACGGATTAGAAAAGCAAACAAAAAAAAAGGGGGGGAGAGGAAAAAAGAAATTGAGAATTTGAAAAAACAAATACACTAGACTAAAATGCACAAAAGTAGAGAATAGTAGAAAAAGATTATAGAAAAATATTTTTAATAAAAATTAAAAAGAAATATGAATTTTTAGTTTTCTGTATTTAAGAAAAAAGAAACAAAAAAGAGAAAAAAGATTAAAAAATAAAAGACAAAAAAAGAAATCGTTTGAAAATTTGAAAAAGTGACTACACTGTAGTAGACTGAAATAAAATTATGGGAGTAAGATAGAACTTGAAAAAACTTACATAAAAGCAAAAAATATAGTAATAAAAATTAAATAAAAATATTTTTAAAAGAAATTGAAAGTAAAATGAAGTTTTTCTTTCTGCATTCAAGAAAAAGAAATGAAAAAGAGAAAAGAAAAAGAAAAAAAAGGAAATTGTTTGAAAATTTGAAACTGTGAGTACACTGAAGTAGACGAAAATAAAATGATGGAAGTAAAGTAGAATTTGAAAAAATTTACACAAAAGTAAAAAATATAGTAATAAAATTAAAGACAGATATTTTTAATAAAAGTTTAAAATAAAAATGAGTTTTTTCTCTTTCTGTATTCAAGAAAAGTGTAAAAGAGAAAAAGAAGGAATAAAATTGAATAGATGAACCTGCTAACAGATTGAAGTAGGACTGAAATTGCTTCGTTTTCCCCTACAAGTCAGACTATATAGCACTTTCTAGTCCATAAACTAAGCAGGTGGTGAGACTTGTGTTCTTGAAGAGCGAAGTTGGCCCAGTTGGGTGGGGCTCAGTGTAATGGCTCCGGTCTCCCCTAGATGGTGCTGCTAGCCTACTGGGGAGGACTGTGGTGGTGCTCGTCAGTGCGCATGTGCAGGAGCGGTGAAAAATGGCACCACCCAGCCACCCAGTCTGTTCTCCTGGATCAGCAGTCACGCACTGGTCCTCCGTCTTCAGTTCTCCTCCACTCCCCGCTTTTCCACTCTGTGACCAGGCCCCAGGCAGTACCTCTCTCCCGAGTTCTGCCTCAGATGCGGCTGTTTTCGCCGGCCCCTTACTTCCGAAGGACAGCGGCTTTGACCTGTTCCGCCCCTCTGCGGGAGGGTCTCACCGAGCAATGGCGGAATGAGCAATGGCCAAATATCAGCTGCACCCAGGAACACTTGCTGGACCCTGCTGCTGCTGGTGCCCCGAGACTGGCCAGGTGCCAGCCCGTCCCAGAAAAAGTTCGCGAGACAGTGTAGCTGCAGCGTTTCAGGGATGATGGAAAATCACAACACACACCTAGCACCAGGCTTCACCCTTAAAGACCTTGTTTCAGCACCAGCGAATGTGGCCGCCTTCCGGGGTCTGCTGGGACCCGGTGGCTTCAACAGTCTTTGCCAAGTGTCCTTCCAGCAGTGGAACTGTTTTTCCCCGTGTGGCCCGAGAACCTCCCGGACCCCACTCTGTTCCTGGGGATTCGCCCTTCCCACCAGAGCACCGCCAGGTATGGAGCTGCAGAGTTGCAGCCTTTGCCCTCCCCTTGTTTACAGTCTTAATGGAATTTAAACCCTCTCCTTTCTCTTTTCTCCCTTTTTAGTTTAGTCCCTGCGGCTGTTTCCAATTTTCCACTTTCTCTCCAGCTGCTTTTGGGGAGGGGTGCTTTTCTCGTTTGCTCCCCCCTCCCCAGTCTTCGTCCTCTCTCTGCCCTCAAAAGGGGTTACCTACCTTTCGGGGCTTCTTGCTCCCCGAGCTCAGCTCTTCATGTCGCGTACCTGCTGAATTCTGTGGTTCAGGTTGTGCAGATTGTTGTGTAATCTTCCAATCGGTTTTCTAGGAGTGTAGGATGGTTTAGTGTTGGTCTGGCTGTATTTCATGGACGCGAGACACAAAAAGCTTCCATGCTGTTCCGCCATCTCGGCTCGTCCCCAGTATAAACAAATGTCTAATGACAGTGATGTTCCATTACTACCAGATGAGGCAAAGATACTACAAAGTATGAGAAATTGGCTTGTCTGTATCTATTCATTTTTTATTGTTATCCCCCCATTAGTGATATGACTACTCAGTTAAAGCCAACTTTAAGTTATCTGGGACCAAAATACCGAAGAATTTCCATATATGCCCCTCTCATTGTTCACTCTCCTACTGCTATGGACATTATTTTGATGCCCACAGATGTCCCCACTCTCAGCCCATCTTACTCTCTGAATAGAATGACATTTCTTCCCTGTCACTATCCAGCTATCCTAACTTGGGGTTCAAATGCCATTCCCATCTTATTGTGGCATGCGTACATTCTGTTCTTTCCACTTATCCCTTCCAAGGACCTCTTTCCTGTTCCCTTTGTCCAAAACACAGAATACCCTCGTGTTCTCTGGAACTGTACTCTCACATCCCTGCTTCACTCCCTTTTCTATACAGTACTTCCAATGCCTCCACGTCCCATTAAGAAGTTCTGTAACCTTTCAAGTATCTATTTTTGCAGGTTGAAATTATAAAGAAAAAAGTTAAATACATATACCCCTGTACATATACAGTGTAAGTTCATCTCTGTAGAAAGTCTCAGTTGATGGTAAACAAAGGAATGAGACCAAGTGGTTACAGACAAGTTAAGGGTTGATACAGTGAAGGAGAAAAAGTTCTATTTCATACTCTGGTAGAACCATTTTTCACCGTGTGGGGCTCAGAATACTGAAGATGGATAGGAATATTCCTCCAAGAGATTTGGAGGCAAGGATGGTCTGACAAATGGGACTGATAGGCCAGGCTTCTGGCAATCATTGCTTTCATCACATCTCCTTCAAATGAATGGATAGAATTTTAATCAGGTCTCCCGAGCTAAATCAGCCTTGCATACCACTTCCACATCGATATTTCCTGAGACCTCACAACGTCTTTCATCTGCCTGTGAGTCAGAAAAATTCTTAGACCCAGCTGCAATCCATGTAGAAACTCCTCTTTTGTCAATCAAGAGCAATCAACAAGCCTTTCCCCCCCCCCCCCCTTCCCTTTCCAGTCCCAATACCCTCATGCTCTCGGGAACTTTACCCCCACCCCCCTGCTTTACTCCCTTTTCTACACAGTACTTCCAATGCCTTCCAATACTTCCAGTGCCTTCCAATACTTCCAGTACTTCCAATGTCCAGTTAAGAAGTTCTGTAACCTTTTAAGTATCTATTTTTGAAATTACAAAGTAAATTACAAAGTAAAAAGTTAAATACAATACACTCCTGTACTTATACAGTGTAAGTTCATCTCTGTAGAAAGTCTGAGTTGATGGCAAAGAAAGGAATGAGACCAAGTGGTTACAGATAAGAAGGGCTGATACAGTGACGGGAGAAAAAGTTCTATTTAATACTGTGGTAGAACCATTTGTCACCGTGTGGGGCTCAGAATACTGAGAAGACGGCTGTGTGAAGTGACTTTGGCAGGATCGATTACTTGAGGCTTTTACTAAGCGGACTCTGCTTAATAGAGTGGAAATGGGGGCACTAAAAAAGAGACTCGGGCATCTCTCCTCCCGGGGACACAGGTGGGGGGTCCCTAGCTTTTAGCAAGAGATTCACCACCTGTGTTTCACGGGAGGTACCGAAAAACACAGAGGAGTCGCCCAACCTGGTGACTCCACATAGCTGCCACCCCGAACCCATACTCAGGAGAGCAGGTTCCTCAGCAGATGGCAATCATTATTTCACATAATATTGTCATCAGTTTTCTTTCAAGAGGCAGCTGATGGTTAAAAACTGAGATTGTTCCCAGTTTCAATGGACTCTTCTCTATAAATCGTATTTCTTTTTTTATTATTATTATTTTTTTAATGTTTGTTTATTTTTGAGAGAGACAGAGAGAGAGAGAGAGGGACAGCATGTGAGCCGGGCAGGGGCAGAGAGAGAGGGAGACAGAATCCAAAACAGGCTCCAGGCTCTGAGCGCTCAGCACTGGGTCTGATGCAGGGCTCGAACCCACAAACCGTGAGATCATGACCTGAGCCGAAGTCAGACGCTTAACCCACTGAGCCACCCAGGCTCAGTCATACTTCTGATAAATCCTCTTTCTAATTAAGAAATTGTTCTCTCTGCAGGGGCAAATTTTGCTAAATGGAAAATGTTTTCAACTCAGGTTTGGTCTTTTTGTTGTTGTTGTTTTTTTTTTTTTTTGGTATTAAAATGTAGGAGTATTTCAGCTAAAATATTTTCACAGGCAGCGATTTTTCTTTTTTTTCTTCTTTTTTTGTTTTGCCTCACTTCAGAGTACCTTTCTTCTATAAACATCTTTGTGAGACAAAAATAATAGGTTTCTATTTATGGTACTTTTGAATTTTTTGTGAACTTTAGATGCTATAAAATTACAGGGCTTCTCATTTCATTCCAGTGCAGAACTGGATGTAAATGTATCCAATTATAAAAAGAAGTACCATTAAAATACTCTTCCCACATGTTGAAATACTCTTAAACATACATATAATTTCAAAATTATATCTTTTGTACTAAGCTTTCATCAATTAATTTGTTTAGTTCCCCTTGTGCTCCTGCTGAGATTACTTTCAACGTCTTCGTGTTTGCAATCATTGTTTCCAAGACACTTAGGCATTCGTTGATATTTTTCTCTTTTCTTTTACGCTAGAATTCATAACGTCCAAATTTTGACCTTTGACAAGGAGAACTCTAAGTTATGTTATGAGAAATGGATTTTAAAAAAAGAATCATTCCAGATTATGAGGGAAGGGCATAAAACAAATCTGGAAAAACCTTTCCAGAGATCAGAATAAGGAAGATCATTTTTTTCTGCCTATTTTCCATAAAATGTAGAACAGAGTGAGTTATCCTCTAAGACTCAAATCATCTTCCACATATCACCTGGTTGTTTCATTCCCCACCCATACATTATATAAAAAAGCTCCTAAGAGCTCTAGTTATCAAGAAAGTTAGCCTTATATTGCAAGATTTGGACAAAAGTAGAAAAAGAATTATGGACATAGATTTTTTAATGGAAAAAAAATGGATAGATACATCCTTCACAGATGCTGAATAGGAAAACGTTTGTTCTGAATTTGAACAAATTGACTATCGAAGGAAATAATAGCCTGGATTCACGATAGTATGAAAAAACAGCATAGTATGAAAAAAGTTTGATAAAAGAGGATCTAAGTTGGCATAAGGTAGGAAAGGGGTGAGGGGGAAGATTGGATTTGGATTTGGTCGATGAGTACTCTGTAGGAGTTGGACGGAAGAAAAAATGTTAGGCATGGCATAGGCATCCCACTAAAATCTAACATCCTGCTATGACAACCAGAGATCTCTTTGGGTCGAAGAGTCCCTTGTGAGCTACCCCTGTATCCAGGTCTCACTCATGTTTGTGTCTCTGCTAAGGGAGGATTAATATCAGCTGAGCCTCCCACCCCCACGCCTGACTGCCTAGGGCTAAACAGGTTCTATATGAGACCCTCTAAGGACAATATAAACAATATCGCCCCATTACTTGGAAAAGATTTCAAAGTTCACAGGTTGAATAAAATCTCCTTAAGGCATCTATCACCTCCACACTCTACTGATACTTAAATCATTTAATAATAATGTTGACTGCTGCTCCAGATGCAAACAATAATGGTGGGGTCCATAGGAAACAGGAGTGTGAATTAGTTCTGGAATTCAACTTTTAACACAATATCAAGTTATATGAGGATGTGATTGTGGGTAAGAATCGGGTATATTTGATGACAGTTTCTTAAATCTTGGAAGTTTTCATTGGGAATAAGATTGAGAGTAACAGCTCCCATTCTGCAAATTTTATGAAGTTTGAGAATCCTGTCGTTTTCTTTAAAGCAGCCACTGAAGGGGCACCTGGGTGACTCAGTTGGTTAAGCGTCCAACTTCAGCTCAGGTCATGATCTCGCGGTCTGTGAGTTTGAGGCCCGCGTCAGGCTCTGTGCTGACAGCTCAGAGCCTGGAGACTGTTTCAGATTCTGTGTCTTCCTCTCTCTGACTCTGCCCCGTTCATGCTCTGTCTCTCTCTGTCTCAAAAATAAATAAATGTTAAAAAAATTTAAAGTGGCCACTGAAAAAATGGAAATTTGCCTGACTGGTTTGAACACTCTTGAATCACTTGCCTCATTCTATTAGTTGGAAAATATTTCTTTAACTCATAATTTCAAAATAGTGCCATGATTTAGAATTTCTTTTTCAGATATTTTACGAGTCATGAGCTCCTTTTTAATATATTTATTTCTATTTTACCAGTATGGTTTTCTCATTTCTCTAGTGTCCCTGATATAGAAGGCCTTATTTATAATTTATAACGTCTAGATTTTTTTAGTTTTAGGGTTACGGAGGTAATTTTTTTCTTCCTATGACCGGTTCCATTAGAGAGAACCCTTTGTCTCTACTCTCTATAGAATCAAAGTTCACTTTTAAATTTCTTTTGTTTCTAAACTTCTTTCCTTTAAAAATCAATCTGGAATTTTCTCAAATTTCTTGTCAGAGTTCATGATTTCTCTCTTTCTAGGCCCTTCTCCATTTACAGTAATATTCAAGTCTTCTCTCGTTTGCCTGTTTCTGCCTATTTTCCTATATCGTATTGTAGAGATTAATTAAGGTCTATGTTATTGGTACCTCACTGGAGCAGATGATTACCATTTATGTACTGGAAAATATAATTTATCTCTCACTCTACTTTCCCATTTATTGGGGAAGCGGTCTTTCCACAAAGGCGGAAAGTCTTAGAGCAAAGGAGAACATTAACTACAAGAGAAAGAAAGGAAATAGATAAACTGGCAAGTTTATAAGCAAATCTGCTTTCCTGAGTCATGTATTAAACGTGCTAAAATAGTAGAAGCAAATTTCTTATCAAAACATTTAATCATGAAAGAAGTTTTTTAATATAGAAAATGCTGAGTAATACATGAGGTTTGAGGTTTGGGGAACCATGCTTTTTGGTCATTTTCCGTTTACTCGCGAGAAAACCTACAACACAAGTAATGGCACAAGAAGATAAGAGGTAATTCAAGGTCATATTTGAGGCAAATAAGTGGATTAAACCAGCACCATTCTAATTACAGACAGAACAGTTTTATTACAAAGATCAAAGCTCTGACACTTTTGCATTGTTTTCTAGAACCCTCTAATAAATAATAGTGAAAACTTTTCTGTAAGTTTAAAAATATTTTTTGTGTCTAAGTTTTGAAGCCAGTAGCTCTTAACAGTTATTAGAAATCACACATCTGTGGTGACTTAAAAAGGAATCTTGGAATGTGTGTGATAAAATGTTGGAAATGTTTGCAATTAGAGATAGAATAATCACAAAATATGTGCATGACATGGCAGTATTTATGTTTTTCATGTTTATTTATTTATTTTGGAGAGAGAGCAAAACTCACCCGAGGAGCAGAGAGAGGGAAAGAAAGAGAATCCCAAATAGGCTCTGTACTATCAGCACAGCGCACAAAGGTGAGGGGCTTAGTGTCAGGCACCGTGAGATCATCATGTGAGCCGAAATCAGGAGGCAGATGCTTTACCAATCTGAGCCACGCAGGTGCCCCGAATTTTTATTTTTTATTTATTATTTTTTATAGATTTTAAGTAATGTCTACTCCCACAGTGGGGCTCAAACTTAGAACTCTGAGATCAAGAGTCTCATGCTCCACCAGCCAAACTAGCCAGGCAGCTGGAAGGCAGCCTTTCATAAGTAATCATCACCATTTAGAGCTGTAGAACAGAGTATCTAATTGCCCAGATGCCAGATAATCAGGAACGAGTAAGTGCTCACTTCGGGCATGCCAAGCAGTCTTAATACAAGGAGGAAAATGCAAAGCAAAATTTAAGCTACTAGCTAAACCTATAGATTATATTAAATAAATGATAAAATAGCAAGGTTGAAGATTAAGGTTATCAATAAGTGTAAACCATTTTAGCTTTGTTTCTTTGTTGTTTTTTTTCAATTTTATGCAATTTTCCACTTTTTCTGCTAAAGCTGTCAAGGAAGATGACCACAATTTTATGTGAAACGTTGTGCAATTTTCTCATGGCATCGATTAAAACTCAGTGGCAAATATTCTGAGCTGCCGCAACATCCACTTGAAAATGGTTCACAATCACAACAAAATAACTGAAATCTTTCTCTAAAAGCAGGGTGCTGCCATTAGGCATGGTGGGTGAATGGAGAACGCACTCACTGATGGACACCTTTATACCGATAGTTTGTGGACCGCTTTTTGCCCCCACCATGTTACATTTTGATAACACAAATTGGGTGTACTCAGAATGCATGTTAAATGGAGTGCACTTGAGCTTTGAGAAACTGCTTGGTAAAGGGCGTGACCGTACAGGCCATGCATCCTTCGAACAGCAGTGACACTACAGCCTGACTAGTAAAGGTCCAGTGAATTGGTCACCACTCCCCAGGTGGGAGGTGCCCCTGGGCTCACAGTTTCAGGCTATTTGCTTAGAAATTATCTGGCAAAGGATCATAGACCAGAGAGTTTTGGTTCATTTGCACATTTCCTTCAAGAGTTTCTAATCCACTGATACGAGAAAAGATTTTTTAAGTAGAATAAATCACCCTATTTACTATCTCAAAAATCCTTAAGGGAGCACGTTGCCTACAAAATCCACAATGCCTACCATGGAATGAGTGGCCCTATAAAGTCTGTTTCTATACCTAATGTTTCCCCTGCCCGAACGATGCCACTTGCTATCTGGAATGAGGTTGTCCCGGCTACGCACGAAGCTACCGGTACCTTGAGCATTTCCCTAAGTCTGTACTCCTGTTAATTTTTCCTCTGCTTAAAATGTCTTCTTCCTTTCTCTGATAGACTGCTAAAAAATTAAGTATTGAAAACTTGCCCAGTCTTCCCATTCTACCCTTTGCCCTGCCCCCTGCCCCAAGGAAATGCCCCTTTCTTTCTCTGGGATTTCCTGCGGCACTTTGTGCCTCTTCTCTTGTTACCTTACCATACCACCACTATCTTAGTTTTATCTCCTCAAGGACAGAAGCTGTGCTTCTATCCCCAGGACCAAGCAGAATGACTGACAAATCATAGAAACTTATCAACGAATTAGAGGAAAAAATAATCCCAAAGAAAGGTTAATGGAAGTTTGGGGAAGATAAAAGAGATAGAGAAGGGAGGACCTGAAGGAGGAGAGAAGAAAGGAAGAGAGGCAGGGGAAAGAAGACAGGATGGGAGAATTGCATAGTTAGAAAATACGTTTCCAACTACCTGAGTGAACTACGCATCACTAGTAAAAACTAAACATTGGAGATGTGCTAATTTATGAAGTAGGGTAGCCAGAAAGTCGTAGATACCTATATAAAAAAAAGAAAAGATCAGGGTAGGCGACGCTTAGCCAATAAATATGAGACAGATTCTATGAAATTTCATTGCAAATTGTCCTGTAGTCAAAGGGATACACTAGTTAAGCCTTTGTCAACATTGACCTACTTTTATTGGAATCAAAAATGAAAATCAGACAGCTGTCCTCACCTAGAGGTGAAGATAAAACATCAATTTACCTGATCCTGAAATAAACATTTTTGAAAAACAGCCAACTTGTATCTATGACCATCACAAGAGTACTGGTGACCTTTTTCTAAGCTCGGTATTTTTTTAGAATTTTCTGAAAGATTAGAGTGATGAGAGAAATAACATGGTATGAAAAAGAGAAGAAAAAGAAAAAGGCAAAGGTACTTTCCCTTACTATATGCACATCTATAAATTAAGACCATTTAAAGTGCTTGCTCTACCACTCACTGCCCCATTAACTTAAAGCAAACAAATAATAATTGCAACATGGAAACAGTTCATGTATTTGAGAAAGCCTTTATGATTTTAACATAAAAGAATAGAAAAAGACAAGTTCCCAGGCAGATTGTCATATGCATGTGAAAAAGCTCCCACTTCAGTATTTGTGCCAGTGAAGGGAGGGACTAGAGGGTTAGGCTGAATAATTTACATCCTCAAATAATCCAAACACCTCGTATTGTCAGTAGTTCCAACTGCTGCTTCACCATTGTCATCCATGGCCAGCTAGCAAAAAAAAAAAAAAAAAAAAAGGATGGGCTGGAATTTACCATTTTTATTTCCCTATCGTCTTCGTGATGCTGCTCCAAGTATGCAGTGCAATGGTCTTAAAGAACACATTAGTGGTGTAGGTAAGGGAATCTTATCAAACCATAAAGTAGGTAATTAGACCCTAAGTAAATGGGCTTGCTGCCCTCCCGTTGAGGTCTTGAAACCCTCTGAAGTTGAATTTCATGTTCTCATTGCGCATTTCTTCTTGACAGTTGCACAGTGAAAGACATGGAGAAGAAAATTCCATTTGGATACAGCATTAGCAGATAGAACATGGGGAGCCGCTCAAGGGGAAACACTGCTTCTTTGTTGGTGAGTGGCTGACTTAGTACGCAAAATTAGTCATAAATGGATACATTAATGACTGAGGCAATGAGCAGGAATGAGAATTGTGTTTGCTCTTTGCATGATCTCTATCCACGTGAACTTGAACATGCCATTTCATTTCATTGAGTATCAGTTTTCGTATCTAAGAGGTGGTAACAGAAATGGGAGTTCTGGAGGTTATCTTGAGTTTCACATGAGATGATGAATGTGAAAGCACTTTTTAACTTACCCATTACTTGTAGAATGAAAAAAAATGGGGGGTGCCAGGGTGGCTCCCACTTGGCTGAACATCCGACTTTGGCTCAGGTCATGATCTCACGGTTGGTGGGTTCAAGCCCTGCGTTGGGCTCTGTGCTGACAGCTCAGAACCTGGAACCTGCTTCGGATTCTGTGTCTCCCTCTCTCTCTGCCCCTCCCCCCCCTCAAAAATAAATAAACATTTAAAAAAATTTACCTTTTTCCTTAAGATCTGGTTACACGATTTATAGATAAACTCATCTTTTCATGATCTTTTCATTTATCTTCAGCCCCCCAGACAAACTGAGGTGGTTTGGTCCTTAATGGTACCAAATTAAAGCTCTGGCAAAGCCAGGTTTGGAACATCCTCACCTGCCCTGAATTCCTATAAATGTCTATTAGAAATTGCCTGATGTACCAGTTTCTCAGAATTTTGATGCATGCGACTCATTTCCCTCTGGTCTGATCTTTGAAGCCCTAACCTTAAGTGGGCTCTCAACTGAAAGCAAATCCTTGACAGGTAACTTTTGGGTCCTGCCCTGGAGCCGGCCTACCCATTGGCCTCACCCTCAAAGCTGATGTAAGTCTCAGACCTCTTTGCACATCTACAGTGTTGAACCAACGTCCCCCTGCTGCATTGATGCTCCCAAGTAGGTCCTCCCAGACCCTGGGTCTCAGAGCCTTCGTGAGCTAACCCTCTTGCGGTAGAGAACATCAAATCCAGAATCTGTCCCCCATTACATGTCAGGTGGCTGACTTGAACAGCCTCAGACTTTATTTGAATTGGAAAAAAAAATATTTACTTTTGAATAGGTATCTACAAAGTCAAAATATTTTTAAAACATACACACAAAATACCTAAATTTACATCTTTCTGCGGCCATCTTCCCCTGTCCCCTAATGGATCAAAATCTTGAAAAAAGTTGTGAAAAAGATCTATGTACTGATAGTTGTCTACTGACAGGTGTGTATTGCTGAGTGAAAATTCACGGGGAAGAAACTGTAGACTATGTGACTTTCACATAAGACTGTGAGGGAAGTAAGAATTTGTGTGTGTAGCTTTCTATTTGTCGGTATTTGAATAGAAACGCTGGAAATGTAAACAACTAAAAAGAGTTACCAGTTTCTGAAAAAAAATAAGTTAAAAATCTCAAAATACATTTTGCTTTGTTTCCCTCTGGAATTCTCTCCGGTGTTGCTTTTTATATTTTAAGGCTATATTTTCGTGGCACAAAGGCTGATGATCAGTTTTTTTCTCGATGGAATATCACTTCTGTCTGTATATAATTTCCTTCTATGTTCTTTGACCTTTCCCCACCTCCAGTCTCCCTTAAGACTGTTAGAAAAGCTACCGCACCTTATTTTTGTATATGTTTGCTTTTCATATAAATGTCCACTTACATTTATATGGGCTTCGAGGAATCAGGACAAACATCAGCCATGGTGCTGGAACAGGGTTCTGGGTGTCATCCCTGTGTCCAGACGTCCTTAAATAAGTAACGTAAATTATTTATTTAACTTAAATTATAAATTTAAGTTAAAAAATTTACGTTACTTATTTAAATAATTAAATATTTTTTTAAAAAGTAAGTGAAATCATTGTTTGGTTTGGGGGGGGGGGTGCTGTCTTTTATGGTGCTTCTGTTTCCAAGGTATGTAGGTATTTAGTCCCTTGAAATAATGTTCCCTGGGAAGAAGCTCACGATGTGTTGTTGGAAGGGGGCATGAGAAAATGACATGAGGTAAAAACCCAGCTCTTGGCGTCCGCCCTTTCTGCCTAGTTAGAGATGGGAGTGGCATTTGCTGTAGGGCAGAGAGTTGCAGATATTCAATATAGTTCTATCAACTCTCCATCACACTTTGCCTCCCACCAGCCAATCGTGGCTTTCAAGGAATCTGTTCATACCTCTGTTCTAGGCACGGCTCATTTCAAAGAACTGTCCTGGGTTTATTTATCTAGATGCGGTAGATGAGGAAGAATCCATGGTGTTCAGCCCATTAACACAATATAAAACTCTTATAATCCACTCGTTAGCCAGCATGCCCTTGATGCTACCCCAGTGACTCCAGGCAGCACCAAACAGTTGCCAATGCTCTTCTGCCTCCAGATATTTCTGGAACAATAAATAACCCACCAAGGGCACAGTGTGAGGAGCTGCCGAGGGGTTCTGTCTGGCACCCATTCCTTTCTACCCAGACTGTTACTTCCTGAACTTGAATTAGGAACTGATCACCATCTGGCAGATGAGTAGTTTCTTGCAGTGTAAATATTAGGGTCTGGGATAAATGAAATGTTCTCTTGCTTCTTTGATAAGTGCATGGTCATGTGTGGGGATGGGAATTGGCAGTTACTGGCCATTTCATCCTGTAGTGGACCTTTCATCTCCTCCTGCCCCACCTAATAAATGCACACTGCACTGTTTACAATTAACCTCATAGTGTTTATCCTAGAATCATGGTAGAACATATGTTTGAAAACCTCTAAGCTTTTATCACATCTCTATGTCATAAATAATTTACACACACAGGCTACTTGAAAATTGAAGCCTTATACAATTGATTATTGGCTTTTTCTAAATATCTGCCCAAGTCCTTTGAGCAGAGTAAGTGCACAACGAAGATTATTTGATTTAATGGACATTTTCAACATACCTGAAACTCAGAAGGATAGCTTTCATACAAGGACAGGGATATAGAAATTCATGCTATCTAGATTATTTTGCATATGAGAAAGTTTCTGTCTCTATCATGTGGTTTCTGAATGAAGTGTTTCCATAGAATTATTTCTATTTCATTAGTTTTAAAAGCCCAAAGTAGAAATCTAGCACAAAGCTCTTTCACTGTAGTGCTTGAGAGCTATACTCTGTTTTCTTTATGATCTAAAACATAACCTTACTACATATTGAGCCCAGAAAATGCAAGTCATAAACTCAGCTTTTAGAAAAGAGGTAATATTGTCTAGTGTTAAAATCCTAGGTTTTAAGACACAGCTATTTTGCAATCATATTTTTGCTTTAAGAACAACTACTAAGGGGAATTTCAAGATACCAATCTAAGATAATGGATTAAAAATGGGATGTTAGAGAAAAAGCAGAATGTAGAATAATTGCAACGTTGGGGACCATTGCGAATAACTTTTTTTTTTTCAACCAACTGATCACTCATGTATCTGGTGGCAAGCTTCCAAGTTGGAGGTGAACAGCCAACAGAGTTTCTGATGGAACTGTAACATCTATCATTACCTGAAAATCAAATCTTTATTGACAAATATGAGTCCTTTCTTGCCAATACTCTGAAGTCCCCTGATATTTAGACTTTTATTCACACTGGTCTTTTCACCGCCAGTATAAATTGTGCAAGACCAACTGTACACATTTTTGTTGCTGGTACCTGGGTAGCTAAATATTGCTAGAGAAAACTATACGAGATGCATGGATATCATCATAAATGCAGAATTTCTAGCCCTCAAAACTGCTTACGGTATTTCTTTAGCTAACACAACTTCATGCTCCCTGCCATGACCATTAGAAAATATTCTATAATTTTTTCTAACTGGGTTAGAAAATCATCTTTTCTTCAATCATCTTTTGCTAGGACTATAGTCTCCTAACTTGTCTTTCTGATTGTGCTCTCGTTCTTCAAAAATACACTCTTCCTGAACAGCTAGAGTGAGTTTGATGCTTTTCTAAAACTTTATTAAAGTATAATGTACATGTACAAAAGTCCACACATCATAAATGTGCCACTTCGTAAAATTTCACACACTGAAAACTCCCATGTAACCGTTCCCCAGTCAAGAACCAGAATATCGCTGGCACGCACACGCTTGTCTTGTTCTCTCTTCCAGTCACTAGTCTGCCCTCAAGAATAGACACTTCTGTGATATCCACTATCGTATTTTTGTCTGTTTTTGTGCTTTATGTGAATGGATTCATAGGAAATATATTCTTCATTATTTGTCTTTTTTAAAAAATTTAAATCTAAGTTAGTTAACATGTGGTGTAATAATGATTTTAGGAATAGAATTTAGTGATTCATCACTTCCATATAACACCCAGTGCTCATCCCAACAAGTGCCCTCCTTCATGCCCATCATGCGCTTAACCCATCCCTCCACCTGCCCCTCACCCCCAGCAACCCTCAGTTTGTTCTCTGTATTTAAGAGTAATTTACAGTTTGTGGGAATATATTCTTGGTTGAAAGTTTATTTCACTGGAAATTATGATTGTAAAGTTAATCCATGTTGTGTGTCGTTCTTGTAGAGTATTTCATTGTGTGCATGTACTAATACATACTCATCTACCCGTCAATGCCCATTTATGTTTTGAGCAATGTGGTTAGTTTCTAATTGAAAGATATCACACAGTAGTGCTGAATTCAACCTTTGTGTTGATAACTTTTTATGAACACATGTATACCTTGCTATTACATAGGTACCTACAAGTGAACTACATATAATGCATTTATTTAATTTTACTATACACTTCCAAATAGCTTACCAAAGGTTTGTACTAATTTACACTGACAACAGCATATAAATGAGTGTGTTGCTTCAAGCATTTTTCAGCACTTTATATTATTTGTTTAAATTTTTTAATGTTTATTTTTATTTTCATTTTTTTAAACATTTTTATTTATTTTTGAGAGATAGACCGAGCATGAACAGAGGAGAGCCAGGGAGAAAGGGATGCACAGAATCCAAAGCACGCTGCAGGCTCTGAGTCATCAGCACAGAGCCTGATACAGGGCCTGAATCCATGAACTATGAGATCATGACCTGAGCCTAAGTCAGACCCTTAACCAACTGAGCCACCCAGGCATTCTATGTTATTTTTTTAAACCATTCTTAAAGATGAGGAGTTGAATCTTATTGTTTAAATAAGAAAACAAATGAAGTTGAGCACATTTTCATATATTTATTGGACATTTGAGTATCTTCTTTTGTGAGCTTTCCATTTTCTATTGGTTTAACTGGCTTTATCTATTGATTTAGAAGATTTCTTTATATTCTATGAATTTTAATTCTTTCTTTGTCAGACATATTTATTGATAATGTCTGCACTTACTCTGTCCTTTGCCTTTTTAATCTCTTAATGGCAACTTTTTAGAAAGAATTTCTTTTCTTTCTTTCTTTCTTTCTTTCTTTCTTTCTTTCTTTCTTTCTTTCTTTCTTTCTTTCTCCCTTTCTTTCTTTCTCCCTTTCTTTCTCTCTCTCTTTCTTTCTTTCTTTCTTTCTTTCTTTCTTTCTTTCTTTCTTTCTTTCTATGTTTATTTTATTTTTGAGACTGAGAGAGACACAGCATGAGCAGGGAAGAGGCAGAGAGAGGGATACACAGAATCCAAACCAGGCTCCAGGCTCTAGGCTCTGAGCTGTCAGCACAGAGCCTGATGTGGGGCTCAAACTCACGGACCGTGAGATCGTGACCTGAGCCAAAGTCAGATGCTTAACTGACTGAGCCACCCAGGTACCCCGATTTTATTTTAATATAGTCCAATGTATCATTTTTTTTCTTTTTATGGTATGTGTCCTTTAAAAGAAATACTGTCCTACTCCAAAATCACGATTTGTTTCCTCTGGATATTTTGTTGTTTTACCTATTGTGTTTGGATATACAAATTATCTAGAATTGACTTTCATGTTTGGTGTGAGGTAAGGGTCAAGATAAATTCTGAATATGGATATGGGATTATTTAGAAGCATTTATTGAAAAGACAGACCTCCCCACTGCACTGAAATGTTACCTTTGTCATAAATTAGATCACCATATATGTCTGGGTCTGTTTGTTTTCATTAGTTGGGTTATCTGTCTTTGATGTAATACTCCATTGTCTTAATCATCATGCTTTATAATAGGTTTGATTCTTGTTACTTGGTACTGTAAGTATTCCAGTTGTTAATGTTTCTTCAAGATTGAAGGGCTATTTTTGGTCCTTTGCATTTCTATATAAATTTTAGAATTCAATCTATCAATTTCTTTAGGGGAAAAAAAAAGTTGGAATTTTTGTTGGGAGTGCATTGAATCTATTGAGTACTCTTTGGAGAAGTAATATTGAATATCCCACTATGGAAACATGGTATAACCATTTATTTATGCTACTTTAATTTTTCTCAATAGTGTTTTGCAACGTGAAGTAAAAATATCTTGCACATTCTCTCCTGGATTTATTCCCAAATACTTGATTTTTTAAAATGTTATCATTAACAGTTTCATTTTATAATTTCCTTTCTCTTTGTGACCAGCATATAGAAATACAATTGCTTTTTTATGTATTGACTTACACCCTATAACCGTGCTAAATTCATTTATTCTAATATTGTGTCTGTACATTCTTTTGGACTTTTCAAGTACCGTATCACACCATCTGTGTTATAGATGAATTTCTTCTAATGCCGATGATTTCATTTTCTTGCCATTTCACCCTAAGATCTCCAAAAAAATGGCAAATAGAAGTGATGATACTGGGCATTCTTGTCTCATTTCTGATCTCAGTGGGAAATTTTTACTGTTGTACCATTGATTATGTTGGCCACTGAAGACCTTTATAGTTTTATTAAAGATATTTTTCTATTTCAGTTTTATTAAAAGTTATATCATGAATTGGTGGTAAATTTTGTTCAATGTATTTTCTATATTGATCAAGATATTCAATTTTTCCTTACTGTGTTAATTTGATTAATTACATTAATTTTCTCATCTTTCATGGCCCTTGCATACTTGAAGTAAACCTCTCTTGGTCCTGATGTATTATCCTTTAAATATTGTTAGATTCAGTTAGCTATTTGTTAAGGAATTAATATAAGATATCTTTGCTAATTTGTTTTAAATTGAAGTATAACTGACACGCAATATTACATTAGTTTCAGGTATAAACATAGTAATTTTTACATTTATAAAGTTATAAAATGATCACCATAAAGGCTAATAATTCTGTCACCATACAAAGTTAATATGATATTATTGTCTGTATTCCCCATGCTGTCTATCACATTCCCATGACTTATTTATTTTGTAGCTAGAAGTTTGTACCTCTTGATTCCCTTCACTCATTTAGCCAACCTTCCAGCCCCACCTTTTCTGGCAACCATTAGTCTGTTCTCTGTATTTGAGTCTGTTTTTTGTTCTGTTTATTCTTTTTTTTTTTTTGATATTTTTGTCCTTTATTTTTCTATTAAGTTTTTTACTTTAATTCCGGTATTGTTAAAATACAGTGTTATGTTAGTTTTAGGTGCATAACATAGTGATTCAACAATTCTGTATATCACTCAGTTCTCATCATAAGTGTACTCTTGATCCCCATCGTCTTTTATACTAATCACCCCCACCTCACTTCTGGTAACCATCAGTTTGTTCCCTATACTTAAGAGTCTGTTTCTTGGTTTCTCTCTCTTTTTTTTTTTTTTTACTTTGCTCATTTGTTTTGTTTCTTAAATTCTACAATGAGTGAAATCCTAGTGTATTTGTCTTTCTCTGACTGAATTATATCACTTAGCATTATACTCTCTAGCTCCATTCATGTTATTGCAGATGACAAGATTTAATTCTTTTTTTGTGGCAGAATAATCTCCATCATGCATGTGTGTATACACACACACACACACACATACACACACACACACACACACCACATCTTTTTTTTATCCCTTTGAATTAGTGTTTTTGTATTTTGGGGGCAAATACCCAGAGGTACAGTTACTGGATCATAGAGTAGTTTTATTTTTAACATTTTGAGGAACCTCTATACTGTTCTCCAGAGTGGCTGCACCAGTTTACTTTCTCACCAACAGTATAAGAGTATCCCCCTTTCTCTGCATCCTCCGAAACACTTGTTGTTTCTTGTGTTAGTGATTTTCGCCATTGTGACAGGTGAGAGATGATATCTCATTATAGTTTGGGTTTGTATTTCTATGATCAGTGATGTTGAGCATCTTCTCGTGTGTCCGTTGGTCATGATTTGTTTTGTTCTTTAATTTTTTTAATGTTTATTTATTTTTGAGAGAAATAGAGACAGAGTTTGAGTGAGGTAGGCGCAGAGAGAGAAGGAGACACAGAATCTGAAGCACATTCCAGGTTCTGAGCTGTCAGCAGAGTCCCATGCAGGGCTCGAACTCACAAGTTGTGAGATCATGACCTGAGCCAAAGTAGGCACTTAATTGACTGAGCCACCTAAGCACCCCTGCTTTGTTTTTTTGGAATCCACATTAAGTTAAATCATATGGTATTTTTCTTTCTCTGTCTGATGTTTCACTGAGCATAAGAGTCTCCACCTCTATCCAGGTTGTTGAAAATGGCAAGATTTCATTCATTTTATGACTAATATTCCATTATATACAGAAATATATAATACATAGATACAGATATGCCTCACAGGTGTGAGATGATCTCTCATTATGGTTTTTATTTCTATTTCCCTGATGATTAGTGATATTAAGCATTTTTCATCTTTTCATATATGCCTGTTGCCATATGTTTGTCTACTTTCAAAAAATGTCTATTCAGATCTTCTGCCCACTGTTTAATTGAACTTTTTTTTTTGGCTGTTGACTTGTATGAGTTCTTTATATATTTTGGATATCAGTCTACTAAATTCTTGAATTAAGGTTACACTGGTCTCATATAAAATAATTAGCACTTGTTAATATTTTTCCTGTTATCTGGAAGAATTTGTACAATATGGCTATTAATATTTTCTCATATGTCTGGAAGAATTCACCAGTAAAGCTATTGGGCCTGGAGTTTTCTATGTGGGAAATATTTTAAATAATACATTCCATTAGTAAAGACTGTGCTATTAATTTTGTTTGAAAGACAATGCCTGACAGCAACCTAATTCATTCATTGGTCTTCTCTGATGCTATTCTCTTCCCCCTGCTCACTGCTTTTCTGGTCAAAATGAGCTTTTGTCCGTTTATCCCACCATAGGGTCCCGGAACATGCTTTTTCTTTACCAACATGTTTTTTCTTCCACTTCCTTCATGTAGTCAGTACATAGAATTCTTCATCAGGGTCCATCTCAAATATCACCTCCTCAAAGACATATTTCCTAACACACTTGGTCTCTCCCCACCAATGAGACCAGAAAATCAGAAAATCTGGAGATGTTTCCTAAAATTTGCATTTTTAATATTCCTTCTGTATTTCTTAGGTATTCTGAAGTTTAAGGACCTTGGACTTAGTGCTTGAACAGGGTAAAGCATATGCAAATTAAAATGGGATGGTTACTAATATTGGACAAGGAGGTAAATAAGATCCCTTCTTTGTAAAGAAACCCCTTATACGTGCTTTCTGGGCTCTCTATTTTTTTAACCCTTTGAGTGATTCCTTTTATGTTTTACTAAGGAACACTGGGCCATAGGGAACCTGACATGAGGAATATAACATACACAACTCATTTGGGATCTTTGAGATAGACTTACAAGAACACTACCCTTAGATTAATGAGAACAACTCTGCACCAAGAGCCCTACCTTACTAGTTTTACAGGATCATTGTTAGAATCAAATGAAAAAAAAAAAGTGTGAATACGGTTCATAAATTACAAAGTGAAAGATCAGTCATGGATGGATAAACTATAAAAATCTAAATTTTCTTGAAACTTGAAGAAACCTGAGATTGCAGAACAGTAAAATTGCCTGAAATCTAAGGAAAGACAGATACCTTCAAGGAGATCAGCCTCAGAAACAGAGAAATCATGACTCTTGTAGGCTCTTCACCATGGACCCAATAAGGTATTCATAGGAAAGACAGGACAGGGTGAGACTCAGTTTCCCGCCCAGAGGGGGGAAGCAGCCTCTAAAGGAAAAACTGTTTCTCAGTAGTGAGTGTCAGAATTTAATGAAACTGCAGTTCATACAGCTGATGTCAGAGAACTGATATAGTATCAAAAGTGTGAGAACCTTAAAGTGCCCTCCATTTAAAATTTCTGAGGTCTAAAACAGGACAGTAAGTGCCATTTGGTCTTAGAACTCACCATCTGCTGAAGTATTAAGTATTTGTAACTTTCAGACTGCAATGCTGATCCTTAGTAGATGCTCAGCAAATACTTGAGGAATAAATGAATGAATAAACCAAGAGGCTTTAACCAGAAGACTGGAGTGCAAGTGCCATTGGAGGTTTTCAATGAAGGAAATTACAAGAGTTAAACATTTTTCTAAATTTGATTATATACTTGCTAGTTGGGTTTAACCCAGATTAATATGGGATAATCTTACTTCATTAAATCTAGGTAGGATTTCAATACACCATACATGCTTTTTGTTTTATCTTCCACTGACCCTTATACAAAGTTTATTCCTGTTCATCAACACACACACGTACACATTCACTTGCATATCAAGCATTTTGTAAACTTAATAGCTTACAACAGATTTGGGGGTAGAGGTAAGCAGGGGCACCTGATACAGATGATTCCTTTTCTCCTGCGGCTGCTCGTTAAGATTCTCCTCTCTTCGAAGTCCTGACCCCGAGTCAGGCCCATTCCCTGCAGAGACTCATTTACCCCAGTGGGCTAATCAAGGCATTTTCCAAACAAAGGCAGCTTGATCCCAGAGTCACTTTTTCCTACCAACTCTGAGAACTCAATTTTCTCCCTCATTACATTCCCCCGCGAGCCAAACAGTTACAGCTCCTAGCAAATTTATTTCATAAATTCTCTCCCTGAACTTTAGGTGAGTAAAAGAAAAGAAGCACGATGACGAACAGGTACATACCCTTGGCCTAGCCCGTGTCTTTCCCTCCTAATCTAGGGCTGTGCGGGGCTCTTCGTTGAGGCCCCAGAAGACTGTGGCTTCCAGAATTTTTCCTGGTGTTTACTAACTTCCTCTTTGGGTGGAAGAGTCCCCCATAAGGGGCTCCTCCCCATTCACACCAAGCAACTAGCTCCTCTCTCCCGCTGCAGCTGTTTTGATTCTAAAACGTGCCTTTAGATTTAACAAACAAAGGTTCCCCTTCAGGGTTCTTTGGACACACAATTTCCGTTTATAAAACAAAGCCCAAACCCCTCACATGTGAAGGAACTGTTTCAGGACTGTTAACCTCCAGCTCAAGGGGGCCAGCAAGGCCCACCTCTTCCTGACCCCACCTCCAGTTTCTAACCTGGCCATCTGGAGATCACTGTGGAGGGCTACCATAGGGAGCCCCATCCTGCCCATGGTCAGAGCCCTTGGTAATATTGTGCTTTCCTCGAATTTGCCCCATACAGGCTGAAGCCTGTTGGATGCCAGGATATGTGTGTCCAAGGTTCTTAAAGATTCTATTTCTGACCATATTCTCCACCCAAAAGGCAACTCAATGGGCGTCATCTCAGACAAGGTCACAGGGCTTATTCTGGGGAGTTGTATGACTAGAGGTGGACCCCTTCTTGTTTCTGCTACCTGTGGGCTTGTCTGTTGTGTCTTTAACTTCCAGAGGCTGTATTCACTCAACACATTCAGACCCAGCTTTATTCTGGGTCTTACCCCAGTGAAAGTTATTGGTGCTTCCTTTCCTTCTGCCTCTTGAGATGGCTTTCCTAATAATGACTACATGTGACTTATTAGAAAAATTTAATCTTAAACTTTTTTAACATGCAGTGATCTTTTATTCTACCTGAAAGACAGTGTGGTTAGAACCTAGTATCTAAGTCCCAGTGCTTCTCAGTATCACTGATACCAGTAGGAGTATGGTCAGGCATTCTGTTCCAAAAAAGCTCAGGATGGTGCTCAATTTGTGACCACACGATTACTTTTAAGAATAGTCTCTAAAAACTTTCTACCACTCATCTTTTTGTTTTGGCCTCTGGAACTTGACAGTCCTGTAATATTTTAGTATATTCCTAAGTCACAATCTTTCTCTCTAAGCTCTGGCACAGCACTGCATGTAAACATCTTTAGTTTCTCACAGAGAAATGCCCTAAAAGATCTGGGGGGGGGGGGGAAATCATGGTAGGTATCTGTTTTCTAGGGGATTCTGTCTTGCCTTGAAGTAGGACAGGGACCATTCGGAAGTCTCATATATCAGCCATAGCCCTCCTTTCTTCACCAATGTAAACTAATTTTTTACAGGAGGTAATTATGTATTTCTCAATATATGATGCTTCTTCAAGGGGAAACTTGCTGAATTTTGTCACTCTCCTAAGCTTGTGCAATGTTGACCTTCATGACAAATTGTCTGGAAAGCTGTAAGTCTGATGTCAGATATCTTTGATTTTTAGGTAGTATTTCCAGAACAGATGCCAATGCGGGGCTATCCTCTATTCCCTTAAACCCAAATACTCAACTGTTTTGGAGTCATCTGCTTGGCTTCAATGCTTTGGAGTCAATGCTTGGCTGATGGGGGCATTTCAGCTGGCCAAAAAAAAGATAAGTGTACTCTGAGTTGATTTTTCCTGGAAGAGCTCCCAGACATGGGTAGTTGATGGCTGAGATCACCAACTCTGAGCTAAGAAGACAGTGCCTTGAATTACTAATTCTATAAAGTGGGGAGCCTCCAGTCTCCCCTGTCACTTTGCTTAGTCCTTAAGCTCTCCTAGGTCTTCTTTACTCTTGGCTCCTGAGGCCTCGCGTGTTTTCACTATGCTCTCCACGGCAGCGCAGATGCAAAACCTTCCCCTCCTCACTGGTCTCTACACAAGTGGAAGCTCACCAAGAAGTTGACCAATTTGATATCTTTAAAGTCTTGAGAATTTGTAGGGAAGTTGATGTGTAGCATTCTTGATCTTTCGAGATCACATTGACCAACTCCCTCCCCACCTCCTTCCCCTCATCCCTGCTTCCTAAGGTTCAGCCCTTCCTCTCCACTCCTACAAGCAAACAAATGGCACGTTTTCTCAAGTGGTGTTGTTCTATTCTCTTACATGACAACCATGCTCAACAAGTATTCCAAACTCAATTTGTTCCTTGAATTAAAAAAAACCATAATCCTTTTATAGTTAGAAAATAAATTTATTTATTATTTATAGAAAAGCACAATGAGGTAATTATTATTCAAAGTCCCATCAACCAGCAGTAACTGCTGTTGGGGTATTTTGGTGAATCTAATTTTGGTCTTTAAAAAAAGTGCATCTTTTTTCAAACACACTCCTACACCTGTACACACACGTAAATGGCATCATGTCATAAATTTTACAAAATTGTTTTTCTTTTTTATCATTGAATATCCTGTCTTTAGATCCTATTGTTATATAAACTAATGTTAATAAGCACATAACATTATACCATATTAATATTCCTTAATTTAAGCAATACCTAATTGCTGAACATTTAGGGCTTCTTTCTAATTTTTTAAGTTGCCACAAGCAATGCTATGAAAAATAAATATCCCACAATTATAGATTTCACATACAAAGATAGGGTGATGATGCCCTTCAGGTTTAAGAAAAGTCAGTGCACTTGGTCCATTAAAGGAAAGAACAGGCAGTTAAAGGATAAAGTAAGAAATTTACAAATTGAGCATCTTTAATATATACTGAGAAAGCACCTATATATTTTGAAGAACTGTTTCTCTGAAGGAATTGTGGCAGCACCTGTTTTTTGAAGTAGAACAGGTAAAGTATCAGAAAACATGATGGATTCACTGACAGAATTTACTCGAAGCGTCACGCCTTAAATCATCTATAGATACTCACTTTTTTTTTTAATTTTTTTTTCAACGTTTATTTATTTTTGGGACAGAGAGAGACAGAGCATGAACGGGGGAGGGGCAGAGAGAGAGGGAGACACAGAATTGGAAACAGGCTCCAGGCTCTGAGCCATCAGCCCAGAGCCTGACGCGGGGCTCGAACTCCCGGACCGCGAGATCGTGACCTGGCTGAAGTCGGACGCTTAACCGACTGCGCCACCCAGGCGCCCCTATAGATACTCACTTCTAACCAGTGGTCGAATTTTGTGATACTTGTTTTAATAAAATAGGAGATTTGATTCCCAGAAGCAATTCTTCCCTGGACTAAAAAAAGATTCACTGGAAAATGATCTTCCCAAAGCCCCAGCCACCAGAAAATTCCCCTTGTTAGAGAATCTAAGCATTGAAATCTTAGAGAGTCTGAACATTGAAGGAATAGGCCAACCGTGATCTGTGTTTTTAGATCCACAAAAAATGTTAACACCCTAAGCACCTTGTACAAAGTTACTAAAGAATAGTTTATTGGTTACTTCAGAAATCTTCCCATATCTTAACAGCACTGACAGATATATAATTGCTTTCTTCGGTGTGGGAAGACAGTATAATATAATGTAATATGTGTGTGTACTGCCCTCATTAGAGAGGAGGCAGATATTAAACAATCCCAAGAATAAGTATGATTGCAATAAGACCTAGCTAGGAAACTTCAAGTATAAACTCTTATTTAAGTAAGTTTTCATCTATTTATGGATAAATGAGAAGTGTAGTATGAAATATGTAGAGTATTTTTCTAAGTACCATGCACACAAGCACAAAAATACTTCGCATTTTTATATTAAAGGAAGATAATAAAGAGCAATTACATATTAAAGTTTTAAATTATTTAATTTTCGCCAGGGAAAAAATAACTTTTAAAAATATTCTAGGGAAGTCTTATGTTTTCCTAAACATTTGGTTTGCTGCTTCTCTTCCAAGTAGAAAACCATATAACAAACCAGGTTATCTGTTTTGTAATAACTTAGAGCAAGCTCCGCGTTGAATATAAAATTATATGGAGTAAAATGACTGTGGTTTGTATCGTTTACCTCTGCTTTGATTTTCTAGATCTATTATATCACTTGTATTTATGTTTCATTATCAACCATGTAAGAAATCTTTGTAAGAAAGATTTGGAACATATAAATAACTTCTTTGAACAATTCCAAAAGCTATTAACTATGTAGGGGCGCCTGGATGGCTCAGTAGGTTGAATGTCCAACTTCGGCTCAGGTCATGATCTCACGGCTTGTGGGTTTGAGCCCCACATCGGGCTTTGTGCTGACAGCTCAGAGCCTGGAGCCTGCTTCGGATTCTGGATCTCCCTCTCTCTCTCTCTGCCCCTCCCCTGCGCTTGCTCTGTCTCTCTGTCAAAAATAAACATCAAAAAAATTTTCTTACAAAAGCTATAACTGTGTGAATATATACCCGTAGAAATCTAAAACAAAATGAAGTTTCAGTAATTCACGTATTTATTAAGCGTCTATTTTGAAAATGATTCTATGGATACAATAATTAAGAGAACATCTAAGATGGTCATCCCCTTCTCCTCCTCCCCTTTATCATATAATCCATGATAGAAGCATTTAAATTAGTAATTAGCAATAATTAGTATTTTTTTTAATTTTTTTCAACGTTTTTTTATTTATTTTTGGGACAGAGAGAGACAGAGCATGAACGGGGGAGGGGCAGAGAGAGAGGGAGACACAGAATCGGAAACAGGCTCCAGGCTCCGAGCCATCAGCCCAGAGCCTGACGCGGGGCTTGAACTCACGGACCGCGAGATCGTGACCTGGCTGAAGTCGGACGCTTAACTGACTGCGCTACCCAGGTGCCCCTATAATTAGTATTTTTCTTCAATCTATTAATATGTCTGAATAGCCTACATATTTTTTACAAAACATGTGTTCATACGTTTCTCATTTGTCCATAAACTTAGATTCCAAAAGCCTACGTAATTAAGAATTTATACTCGAATTTTCCTACATGGTTCCTTTTGTAGTCTTCCAATGATTATTTAGTATCTTGCTTCTACTCTAATAAGGGCAGGAACTATGTTTACCTTTTTCATCATCAATTTGCATGTTCCTGTAGAGCAGGGGTAGGTAACTGTTTTTTTGTATAGGGCCAGATGATAAATATTTCAGACTTGGCCATCATAAGGTCTCTGTCAAACTTAGCTCTGATATTCTAGTGTGAAAATAACCATAGACAATAAGTAAATAAATGGGTGTAACTATGTTCCAAAAAAACTTGATTTACTGGCACAAAAACAAACACATAGACCAATGGAATAGAATAGAAACTCCAGAACTAGACCCACAAACGTATGGCCAACTCATCTTTGACAAAGCAGGAAAGAACGTCCAATGGAAAAAAGACAGCCTCTTTAACAAATGGTGCTGGGAGAACTGGGCAGCAACATGCAGAAGGTTGAAACTAGACCACTTTCTCACACCATTCACAAAAATAAACTCAAAACGGATAAAGAACCTAAATGTGAGACAGGAAACCATCAAAACCTTAGAGGAGAAAGCAGGAAAAGACCTCTCTGACCTCAGCCGTAGCAATCTCTTACTCGACACATCCCCAAAGGCAAGGGAATTAAAACCAAAAGTGAATTACTGGGACCTTATGAAGATAAAAAGCTTCTGCACAGCAAAGGAAACAACCAACAAAACTAAAAGGCAACCAACGGAATGGGAAAAGATATTTGCAAACGACATATCGGACAAAGGGCTAGTATCCAAAATCTATAAAGAGCTCACCAAACTCCACACCCGAAAAACAAATAACCCAGTGAAGAAATGGGCAGAAAACATGAATAGACACTTCTCTAAAGAAAACATCCGGATGGCCAACAGGCACATGAAAAGATGTTCAGCGTCGCTCCTTATCAGGGAAATACAAATCAAAACCACACTCAGGTATCACCTCATGCCAGTCAGAGTGGCCAAAATGAACAAATGAGGAGACTATAGATGCTGGAGAGGATGTGGAGAAACGGGAACCCTCTTGCACTGTTGGTGGGAATGCAAAGTGGTGCAGCCGCTCTGGAAAGCAGTGTGGAGGTTCCTCAGAAAATTAAAAATAGACCTACCCTATGACCCAGCAATAGCACTGCTAGGAATTTATCCAAGGGATACAGGAGTACTGATGCATAGGGCCACTTGTACCCCAATGTTCATAGCAGCACTCTCAACAATAGCCAAATTATGGAAAGAGCCTAAATGTCCATCAACTGATGAATGGATAAAGAAATTGTGGTTTATATACACAATGGAATTCTACGTGGCAATGAGAAAAAATGAAATAGGGCCTTTTGTAGCAACGTGGATGGAACTGGAGAGTGTGATGCTAAGTGAAATAAGCCATACAGAGAAAGACAGATACCATATGGTTTCACTCTTATGTGGATCCTGAGAAACTTAACAGGAACCCATGGGGGAAGGGAAGGAAAAAAAAAAAAGAGGTTAGAGTGGGAGAGAGCCAAAGCATAAGAGACTGTTAAAAACTGAGAACAAACTGAGGGTTGATGGGAGGTGGGAGGGAGGAGAGGGTGGGTGATGGGTATTGAGGAGGGCACCTTTTGGGATGAGCACTGGGTGTTGTATGGAAACCAAGTTGTCAATAAATTTCATATAAAAAAAATAAATAAATAAATTTAAAAAAAAATTAAAAAAAATAAAAGCTTATTTTTTAAAAAGCAAAAAAAAAAAAAAACTTGATTTACAAACACTAGTGGCAGGGCATTGTTTGCTGACCCATGCTACAGAGTACAGTCGACAATCAATGTTTTTGAAAGTGAATGAATGGGAATCTTAAATTTAACATGATCAGATCCGGAGAAAGGATAGATTTCATCTTTTACAACACTGATGGTGGAGCAGTTGTTTCTTTTTTTATTTAAATCACATATTGTTCCTGAGTAGCAAACTATATTAAATGTTGCAAAAGAAATTAGGACCAAAGTTAATGTGCTCACTGTTGGCCAACTCTGGATGGTAATACAGTCTAAAGAAATAGGTTGGTTTTTTTGCAATATAATTTCAGTGGTTTGCCATTACATTTTTTCCCTAAATCAAAATGCATATCATTAAATATTTCCAAAGTACATTTTTTAAATTCAGTTATGCTGTCAATTGTTTCCTCAAACTATAAACATTACATTAAAAAACAGATTTAGTAAGCTTCAACTGACTGGTACTTCTCTTAAGAAATTACCTTAGACAAGACCTCTATCATTGAAAAGGTATAAAAAAAAATCAACAGGAAAGCAAACATTGTGGTTGTAATAATTAAACCCAAAACAGGGTCTGACCATTTTGTGAGAAAGTATTGTTTGGCCTGTTATTAATGTAATTAGTCAGCAATGACTATCTTCTCTCAATAATATCCAGGGATGACTCTAATAATAACCCAATGGCAAACATAAAGCATATGCATATTGATAGATGTGGAGAATGTCACCAAATCAAGAAATCACTCTAGTTAAATGAATTTAAACAGTTAAAACTTCTTGAAGTGTTTGCCTCTCGATCGTATTTTTGAAGAGCAAGAAATGAATTAGCAGAAATCTTAGGAAAGGACGTTGCAGACAAGGCATAGTGGATAAAGGATGTATGATAGAACAAGCTTTAATTCTCCATCAACTTTGCTAACTTAGGCCTCACCTAAGTAAAGAAGTATTAAATGAATACCTTCAAGTCATTTAGCTCCTAAAAGTAAAGTTAATTTGTCCTCAGACACAGCTTTCTAATAGTCAGCCTAAAAGTTGTTTCTGCTGCCTTTCATACAGACTATAACATGCTATTGATTTTTGTAAGCTTTGCAATTTCTATTTTTTCAGTCTACTATCTCTTTCATGCTCTGGCTTAGAATTTATCTCACCTGCTAGGCATACTGCTGGTGGAAACATTTAATCTGAACTTCAGCCATTTTCCATCTGGGCCTCAAAGAAAAAAAGAGTTTTTTGATTTCTGTTCACTTATTTACTGGGGGAAAAATGTAACACATTGTAGAAAGAATTAACTGAACCCAAATTATGTTGAGATAGCAACAGATCTTGACAAGATACCTACCATGTTGCTGGCTTAATACGCTTTATGGTTTGTGTGCACAGATTGGTTCCTTTGCAAATTGGTCTGTTGGGCTTAACAAGTAAAGAGAAAACTTTAAGAAAAGGTTTTTGAGACTTAAACAACATTTAATTTGCAAGAGAAATTTTATAGAATTAGGAAATAATTGTGCAAAACAGTCAAAGAAAAGCAGAAAATAAATTTCAATATTGATCTACTCTCTGAAGTTTGAGGCGGGAAGCAGCACTGAAAACAATCACCTAAAACTTTTGCAAAACCAAAAAACCAGACTCGAAAATACTTTGTGAATTCATGTATCAGATTTTATAAAGAGCTGTCTGTAGACACAGAAACATGGTAAGCAACCAATACATAAATTTTTTAAAAATAAAAAATATCCAAAAGATGAAAAGAACTTGGACAGCCTCAACCCTCTCAACCCTTGTAAACAAATATTGCCATGTGGTAACATTTTGTTCAAGTTCATTAATCTGTTTTAGGAGCCCTCCTGAATGTTAGTAAAGGTAAAATGAAGCTGGCTGGGATTGAACATGCCCATTGGCATGATACTTTTTTGGTAATAACCATCAAGAGGAGAAAAATGTGAACACTTAAATTAAGTTATCCCTCTTTAGGACATTTGTGCTGAGGACATACTTTAGAGAAAGGAACATATCTATCTAAAGATTTTCATAGCATTTTAAAATAATAAAAAGCTATAAAAAAGCCAAAATGTTAGTAATGACGGCACATGCAGATATTTAAATAGCTTTTGTGAATACCATATACTGCAAGAAAAATGCTGCTGATTATATTAAATAAAACTCTGGATAAAAAAACTATATGTCCAAGATTCTTGTAAGGATTAACGAGAGCCTAGCTCCATTAATATAAATGTATTTATTTTTCTATTTTAAGTAATAAAATGAAAAATCATAAAAGAATATGATAAAATTTCCTGCCCTGAGAAGCAAGAGACTTACCTGGTTCTTATTCCATGCCTGATAGAATTTTTTTAAATAATTAATTAATTTTTTAATTGACATCCAAGTTAGTTAACATATAGTGTGACAGTGACTTCAGGGGTAGATTCTTTAATGCCCCTTAACCATTTAGCCCATCCTCCTTCCCAAACCCCTCCAGTAACCCTCTGTTTGTTGTCTATAATTAAGAGTCTCTTAGGTTTTGCCCCTGTCCCTGTTTTTGTATTATTTTTGCTTCCCTTTCCTTGCGTTCTTCTATTGTG
Source organism: Felis catus (assembly GCF_018350175.1). NCBI lineage: Eukaryota > Metazoa > Chordata > Mammalia > Carnivora > Felidae > Felis > Felis catus. The sequence goes on from NC_058371.1 coordinate 22,529,840, forward strand.
TCTTAAAGTCCTCATATGAGTGAAGTCATATGATACTTGTCTTTCTCTGACTGACTCATTTTGCTTAGCATGATACCCTCCAGTTCCATTCACGTAGTTGCGAATGGCAAGATTTCATTCTTTTTGATTGCCGAGTAATACTCTGTTGTGTGTGTGTGTGTGTGTGTGTGTATATACATATATATATATATATATATATGTATATATATATATATATATATGTATATATATATGTGTATATATATGTATATATATATGTGTATATATATATATATATACACACACACCACAGCTTTTTCCATTCATCCCTCGATGGACATTTGGGCTCTTTCCACACTTTGGCTGTTGTTGATAGTGCTGCTATAAACATTGGGGTGCATGTGTCCCTTTGAAACAGCACACCTGTATCCCTTGGATAAATATCTAGTTGTGCAATTGCTGAGTCATAGGGTAGTTCTATTTATAGTTTTTTGAGGAACCTCCATACTGTTTTCTAGAGTGGCTGCACCAGATCCTCTTTCTCCGCATCCTTGCCAACATCTATGGTTGTCTGAGTCGTTAACGTTAGCCATTCTGACAGGTGTGAGGTGGTATCTCATTTTGGTTTCGATTTGTATTTCCCTGATGATGAGTGATGTTGAGCATTATTTCATGTGTCTGTTGGCCATCTGGATGTCTTCTTTGGAGACATGTCTATTCATGTCTTTTGCTTATTTCTTCACTGGATTATTTGTTTTTTGGGTGTTGAGTTTGGTAAGTTCTTTGTAGATTTTGGATACTAACCCTTTATCTGATATGTCATTTGCAAATATCTCCTCCCATTCTGTCAGTTGCCTTTTAGCTTTTCTGACTGTTTACTTTGCTGTGCAGAAACTTTTTATTTTGATGAGGTCCCAGTAGGTCATTTTTGCTTTTGTTTCCCTTGCCTCTGGAGACGTGTTGAGTAAGAAGCTGCTGCGGGCAAGATCAAAGAGGTTTTTGCCTGCTTTCTCCTCAAGGATTTTGATGGCTTCCTGTCTTACATTGAGGTCTTTCATCCATTTTGAGTTTGTTTTTATGTATGGTGTAAGAAAGTGGTCCAGGTTCATTCTTCTGCATGTCGCTGTCCAGTTTTCCCAGTACCACTTGCTGAAGAGACTGTCCACTGGATATTCTTTCCTGCTTTGTCGAAGATTAGTTGGACATACGTTTGTGGGTTCATTTCTGCATTCTCTATTCTGTTCCATTGATCTGAGGGTCTGTTCTTGTGCCAGTACCATACTGTCTTGATGATTACAGCTTTGTAGTATAGCTTGAAGTCTGGGATTGTGATGCCTCTTGTTTTTATTTTCTTTTTCAAGATTGCTTTGGCTATTTGGGGTCTTTTCTGGTTCCATACAAATTTTAGGATTGTTTGTTCCAGCTCTGTGAAGAATGCTGGTGTTATCTTGGTAAGGATTGTGTTGAATATGTGGATTGCTTTGGGTAGTATTGACATTTTAACAATATTTGTTCTTTCTACACAGGAGCATGGAATATTTTTCCTTTTTTTTTTTTTTTTTGTCCTCCTCAATTTTTTTCATAAGCTTTCTGTAGTGTTCAGTGTATAGATTTTTCACCTCTTTGGTTAGATTTATTTCTAGGTATTTTATGTTTTTTGGTGTAATTGTAAATGGGATCAGCTCCTTGATTTCTCCTTCTGTTGCTTCATTGTTGGTGTATAGGAATGCAACCAATTTCTGTGCATTGATTTTATACCCTGCAACTTTGCTGAATTCATCAATCAGTTCTAGCAGCTTTTTGGTGGAATCTTTTGGGTTTTCCATATGAAGTATCATAGAATTTTTTAAATGTGTGCTTCCTAGATACCCTGTTTTAGCCTTGGTTGCTTGATCTATGAAGTGGGACTGATCTGGATGAGTTATTGAGGTTCTAATCTTATTGCTCCTTAAAAGTGAGAGCTATGCAACACAAGCATAATTGTAATTGTTTTCCATACCCCATTTTAATAAAAATTTTACTTCTAGTCATTGCGAATGTTTGTCCCCAATTAAGAATGTTCTCCAACTTTAGATTTGTAACTGGAGTAGAACCCTGAAAGCACCAGATACCTAGCTTGAAAATTGAAAACAACCACAGCCTAGAGATAATGTTGCTTTTGTTTGATTATTGGACATGAGTCACAGAATGTGCTGAGTCAGCTTGGGTTGTGCTCAATCATCTGAGAACATGCTCAATTTCCTGGGATTGGGGTAAGTGCATGAGTACGCTGAGTCAGCCTAGACTATGCTGAGTCAGCACGGACTCAAAGGTAGGGATGCACAGGAGAGACTCTGGTCTCTCCCCCACATCTCTGAACTCCACCAAAATTGTGTTCCTTATTTATAACTATTGGTTACCCACATGCTACAGGTAATATATCTGCACAATGATTCAAGTTGTTTTTGAAAATTCCTCTAGGGGCATCTGGTTAGCTCAGTGGAGCATGTGACTCTTGATCTCAGGGTCATGAGTTCAAGCCCCAGGTAGGGTGTGGTGCCTACACTAAAAAAAAAAAAAAAAAAAAAAAGTAAAAGAAAAAGAAAAAGAAAAGAAAAAAAAGAAAGAAAATGCCATTACAAGATCATGTTAGTTCCTTGAAAGACTCAATGACCTTAACTATTGTGCCCTGGGTTTTGATGACAGGCTAATTTTATCGGCTGTCAACACAGGATTGTCTTGAACTGAAAACAGGAGAAAACTGAAAGGAAAGCAAAATCCATTTTCGCAAGAGAGAGTCATCAACCTGAGTAGTAAACACTCAAGCTCCACTTGAAAGTCAGGCTTTCTCTCCTCAGTGGGAAAAACAAAGATTTGAAGCAGGAATGAAATGTAAAGAGAATACAGAAAAGAAAAAGAAGCTCAATCAGATGTCAACAGCATGAAGATCCAAGCTGACCTGGTGCTGTGTGTAGGGGCTCAAGCCAGGGCCCCTCAAAGAAAGCTGTGTATTATAAAGCAGGATATAGACTAAGAACTCCATGGAAGCTTTAACAACAATTTCCATGTTAGTAAGAAGGGGATTAAGAAATAGGACTGAAGAAAATGTGCAGACTGGAATGAAAACAGGGAAGGTTTTATGCATTGTTGGTAACATTGACAAGCCTGTTTCAGGGTCCGTATCCCTGACCAGCAGCCTTGCAGCAGAAGGCCTGTCAGTGACAGGGTCTTCCAGAGTGCACAATATTACATTTTTATGGCTTCCTTTTTTACAGCAGATATTGCCTAATTAGGAAAAGAGGTTTAACTGCAGATTTTATTTTACTGTAAAAGTCAAAGTACTTTCAGGAAATGAGTGTAGCCATTTCCCAAGGTTCTTAGCTAAATGAGAATTTCAAAAAAAAAGCAAGTGGCAAAATCCTCTCCTTTCCTGTGAATGATTGGTGAAAAGAATAATAATGGAATAATCTTCTGCCTGAAAAACATAAATGCCTATCAATGTAGATTAAATCTCTAGTATTGGAAGCTGTAAAATTCTTCATTGAGTTTTATACAGGTATCAACCATCGTGGGAATGGGAGATTTGAACTTACACATCCATTCAGCCTTGATTATCTAATATGCACAGCATCGTGCTGGATTTTACAGATTCAAGTTGGTTCTACTAATACTATCCATCTCTCCATTTCTCTTCTGGATCCATTAAGAAATATGACGAAACAGAAGACTATCCCAAGTTACTCATCCTTTAAGAAATCCCATCAAGGATCCTTGCTCAATCCGTAGACCACCTACCCTCTTGGAGATTACCAATTACTAGTTCTATAGGAAAGTATAGACTGTAAGTTTTTCCTAAAGATACTAATAAAGCAACATTAATGAATACAATAGGAAGGATTGCAGAAAAGGGGGAAGAAGAAGATTGGATAGGATGAGTCACACACTGCGGTACAGCTATGAGAAAATTTCCTGCTCAATGGATTCTGGATTCCTTCCTGCTCATCTAAGGATTGGACTGTACAGTCTTTCCCACCATGCTCAGTCATTTGTTGGGACCAAGCTGTGTGGTAAAGGCTCAAGGCAAACACAGTGTCACCCAGAGGGCCTCAGTGGGGTTACTAGTCAATTAGGACCCCAGCAGCAAGAAATTGGTGTTGGATTTTCATGGCCACCACACATAGTGTGGTTATGATGATTGTTTTTCCTTTCTGACTTAAAGTTCAGTCACTATAGTAAATATTAGTACAAAGCTCTCTGAGTTTTTTCATCTGCAAACATCTTTGTTTCACCTTCCTGCTTTAAATGGATTCACTGTGTGACAATATCATATCGACAGATATTACTTCACAGTCCTTTGTAAATATCATTGCATGGCTTTCTAGCTTTCATTTTGCAGTAAGAGGGCAGATTTAAGTCTAATTCTCTATTTTCAAGTCCATGTTTCCTTCTGGTTATTTTTAAGATAGTTGTCTTTTGATGTTCTGCAATTTGACTACAATGTGCCTAGGTATAATTTGGATATATTTGTACTGAGATTTGCCGGCATTACTCAGTCTGGGCATTTGTGATTCCTCCTGACTCTGGAGATTTTTTTCTTCCACTTCTCTCTTGCTGGTACTCATATTAGACTTACAGTAAGACCTGTTTCTCCAATTGTTGGGAGGTATCCAGAGATAGATTTTGCTCAACTCAAGGAAGAGTTGATTAAAAATTAGATATTTCTAAAGCTGTCCTACATCGCGTAAGTAGTGAGAGTTGTTGTTTTTAGCATTGGATATGTCTGAGCAGAATCCAGGCACATTTGAAGAATACCTACTTCCTGATATTGAAATATGATAGTGGTAAGTTTATAAGATGATCCTTAAGTTCCTTCATATCTTGAAATTCTATTATTGAATAACAATGTTCAAATAATTTTATTTCAAAAGCCTTCAAGGGTTGTTAAATATAGTTCTTTAACATAAATCTTATAGTAGTATGTGCAAAAAAGGCCTATCTCATCATTGTTTCAATAATACTGAAATTAATGTAAAATGTTCTAGATAGTTGACTTTGATGTTCACTTCATAAGGATTAATGTTGACATGAATAGTACAGTTACCTGTCAAAATTATTTTAGATTGCCTCAGTGTTCTTGTGAAGTTTTAATCAATTTAACGGTGTGTGTTAAAGAAGCAAATCTTCCTACTTTGGATACAGTTCATATTTATTGTTTTGTAATTCTTTTTTTTTTTTTTTAAGTCTTGACCATAGGGTCTTTGAAAAAAAGAAAAAAGACACCGAAAACCAAAAAAGAAAACCAGTTGGAATGATGGATAAGAACTATTTAGTAATAGAAAGAACAAATACTTCTGTTTGTCCAAATGCTTGTCTTGAGAAAGCATTTCCACCACCCCCATCCCAGATTTCTTACACTTGTTAGATTCATAATGTAATTCATATCAGCCTACTTCCCCCCCATACTACTGAGCTGCCTTTATTATCACTTCCTTATAAATCAAACTGAAAAAGTAAATGAATTTATATACATAGAGCATTTAAGATAGTGCCTGCAGATAGATGAGAAAGAATATGTCAGCACATGGGAGCTCACAAAAGAAGAGCTTATGACCCCATTTGCCCTTTTCATGGTCATTTGGGTCATCTTTTCACTGCCTTGTACTGTGACTGATTGTTACAGCCCCTACCTTCTCTCCATCCAGTCCAAAGGACCTTCTTAGTTACAGCACAAAAACATAATTGGAAATGTAACCCAGCCACGAGAAGGCTGGAAGACTGTTACAGTTTCCTGGACCAAAAATCAGTGTGTTGGGTGTCAGGGTTTTTGCAGAGGTTGTGACCTGAAACTTTTTAAAGAGCCATTCACTCTTTGGAGATGCATTTCTCAACTGTCCATCACAAACCATTTCTTCTAAAATATCATCATAAAACACTCATTTGTTGATTGGAGCTGTCGTCTAATGTGATGCACGTCTAGATCCAGATTAAACATTAAACTGTCTTCCTCCCCTCCATCCTGGGGCACCTGGATGGCTCAGTCAGTTAAGCATCCAACTTCAGCTCAGGTCATGATCTTGTGAGTTCATGCCCCACATGGGGCTTGCTGCTGTCAGCCTGTCAGGCAAAGTGTGCTTTGGATCCTCTGTCCCCCTCGCTCTACCCCTCCCCTGTCTTGCTCTCCCTAAAATAAATATATATTAAAAAATGTCTTCCTCCCTCCTCTAACAGGTCTTCTGAAGCCATTATGGCAGTATATACGTGGTCCACAGCACAGTACAAGCAGCATCTAGACTAAAGCAGTTTCTATTTATAATGTTTTCACATAGTCGAATAGATCAAATCTTTAACTGAAAAAAAAATGAATTCAATAACTGTTCTTTTTCCACTTTAACGGAAAATTTTCCACTGCCATATTGTACAACTCCTGGGAGCATCTATGTAAATGGCACCCATGTATTTATGTAGTACATAGCCTGTGTGGCTGTACAGGTGGCCATACATATTAATGTATCTGGCAAAAAGTTATCACATTTTCTTGCATAGTTGAGAAAAATGTTCTCATTGCAGTGGTCATAAAGCAGCTCAATAGCTATTATGACCGCTCTGAACCACTTCCCAGTAGCATTAATCATTAAAGTGCATCCATTTGATCTAGTATTTATTGACATATGTATGTATAGTCATTTATAATTTTCAAAAAGTTAAAATCGCATGCAAATACAAAATAAACACACGTCAGAAATGTTATTCAACTAGAGGATTAAGGAGCAAACTAGTAATAGGTAGATTGGTTCAAAGAGAATTTGGAGAACATCCATTCATATGTGTGTGCTGTAAAAGATAGGTTATATGATACTAAACAGGTTCACATCTCTTAGGGCAACAAATTGAAATTTTTGTGGATATCTTTTCTACATGGCAGAGATTGCTTGTATCTCTACTGAATGAAATCCATGTGTATTACTATGGCCACATATTGTTTACATTACCAATGGTTCTGTGAAAATTAACTTTTAAGTCACAAAATTATAAAATAGCCTACAAAGAGAAAATCAATTAAATGTGCACCCTCAGATATAATGAAATCGTCGCTGGCGGGATTCTTGGGAAATGCCCACTGAAATCCTTTACTCATTTCTAAGTCTCAATGCAGAGAACTACAGAATACATTAGGGATATGAAAAATGTGAATATGGTTGAAGACACATGAACTGTATTGTCCTGGAGCAGTTTTCTGTGAACATATAAATGAAGGCTGAGTCTGTTTAATTACTTATTCATATAGTTACATTTATCTTGGAGCTAAGAGTAGTATTTATTCTTGAGTGACAATTTTTTTTCTGTCATATAGTCTTTCTGGGTTAATACCTCACGTGTACACACACGTGTGTGTTGTATCTTTAACATATTACATGCGTAGTACTTTGTATATGTGTCTGATTACTTACATCTTTAATATGTTGCATGTAAAAAATTAAGATGTAACATCAATGGATATAAGCAAAAAGTCTTTCCAAGTCTTTACAAAAGCCCAATGTTATGTTTAATTTTTAAGCAATTCCAAATAAGCTGATTATCCATTAATTCCATCTGCTGTGACAGTTTATGTAATGATTTCAGTGAACATTATCTCATAATTTAAAATTTTTTCTTTCAGATATCTAAAGAGTAAATTTATTTTCAGACTATTCTCATAGAGTTTAGACATCATCTGTTCTAGTATATTTCTTTTTTTTTAAGTGTTTTTCAATGTTTATTTATTTATTTTGAGAGAGAGACAGAGCATGAGTGGGGGAGGGTTAGAGAGAGAGAGGGAGACACAGAATCTGAAGCAGGCTCTGGGCTCCAAACTGTCAGCACAGAGCCTGATGTGGGGCTTGAACCCACAAACCCTGAGATCATGACCTAAGCCGAAGTCAGATGCTTATCTGACTGAGTAACCCAGATGCCCCAGTGCTAGTATATTTCTTGCCTAACAATTGAGCTTAATTTTTTTTTAGGTTGTCTTAAACTGTTGAGCTTTTTGGGGGGGTGAGATGCTCTATGTTCTTTCTTCCTTTCACATTTTCCAATTCCTTGATCCTATTCCAAGGCATTGATTGGCTCGTATTTATTAATGGCGGAGTCACTACAGCCTGAAATACTGTGGGTAATACTACAGTTCAGGCTTTTTGCCCCAGAAGTGTTATGTTACCTTGTGTACTTAGTTCCCTAGGGAAACCTGTGTAGAGAAGGACTGATTGGTAACTTTATTTTCACACCTAATGGTTGTGACTATTGATTCTTTCTGCAAAATACATATATTGGTTAATTTTGGGTATAGATGGCTGTACTTTTACATTAAAGTTCTTTGTGATATAAAAAGAATAATGTTTTCCATTAAAAAGAAAGAATGGAGAATAGGTTTTTTAAAAGCGTTTTTCCTACCCCTCACCACTCTGCCAAAATGTCATCAAAATACTTAAAGAACACAAGAAAAGAAAGCAAAGCAGAAGAAAGAGAAATTAAAGAAAAGGGAATTGTGAATCTTTAGTGAGTTTCTTTTATGTATCAGGGGCTCAGGCACTCCTTGAGAGGCAGTATATTGCCCTAAGGAAGGGATTAGACTGAAATCTTATTTCCTGGATGCAATCTTCTGCTTCTTAGTGGGCTAGGAGGTAACTTGGGGCAAATTCTATCACCTATTTGCTCCTCAGTTTCCTCATCTGGAAAAAAAAAAAAGAATGGTTGATGATAGGATCAGGTGACTTATTCTTTATAAAGCATATGGTAAGTAGGTGATTTTGTACTGTCACCTTCATTTTTCACAATCACCCTGTGAGAAGCACTTAACATTTAAACAAGAATAAGTAACCAACATGGAAGATCACTTGTCAATTATTAACACTGCTTCTTAATGTAATACAAGGTGTAAGTATGTGTCTTTATTTTAGATTTATTACAAAGATTTGACCCAATGTGGAAGTCTTCAAGAATTAGTAAATAGTAGTCTCTAAACATGGAGTTTATCTATTTTTCTCATCAAGAGTGTCCTAAACGTATAGCAAAGAAAAGTAATATAGTGAAATAACTTTCTCTATATTCAAGAAAGACTGACAAGAAAAGACATTTCATTTGGAGAAAAGTTAAATCCCTTTTACTAAGTCTCCTTTGTATTGTGGTCACTATTTACCTTTTCCAAATTACTATTATTATTTCTAACATGTCTCAGTTTTTTAGGCAAATAGTGCTACTTGTTTTTCCCATATATGTGCCATTTTTTCTTGTCTCTGATATAGACACTATGGTATTTGAGTCAGCCCTAGAAAGCATTTATTCTCTCTGAATTATCTTTTCCATACTTTTAGGCCAGCCAAAATGCAAACACTTCTAAGAAGTCTACACCAAGTGCCCCAAGTAAACACCGTCTCTCCCTCCTCTAAACAGACTTCATCCCTGAAATCTAAATCTAGAAAATGAAGGGAATAATAAGGGAATAAAATATAGCTTGTTTGATATAATATTCGTATGTCCTATATAACCCCTGTCTCTCCTGCTAGGACTCTGATAGGAAACTTCACAGAGAATCCGTACAGCGGCCAGCCTAGTACCATATATGGATAATGTAAAAACAAACAAAAAAACACCTGTGAAAAGCAAAGAAATGAAAATGGAATAGTGTTTAAGTAACAGGCTTGGTGATTTTTAGATCCTGGCTATATGTCTGGCAACAGTAATGCATCATGTATTTCTTATTTATTATGTACGAATTACATATGAGAAACTGTGTTAGGCTCTGTGAGAGACCCAGTGAATAATTAGAATTGACAAATGTGAGAGCAATATAATTTCCTTAACAAAATGACTGGCCTAAGGGGAAATTAGAAATCAGGCATTCTAGTTATTTCACACTATTCTTGTATCAGCAGCTTTGTAGTTGGCACTAAATTTCTTCAAGTTTTTTTAGTATATCAGAAATCTAGGAAATAAATCCTTCCTATTATTGCAACAAAATAAAGCACAAATAATTTAGAAACTGCCTCAGATTTTCTTATCATATATCAAAACAATAAATAATGAAAGTTAGGTATCCTTATTCACAAAGAGTGAATCATTTGTAATATAAGGCTACTCATATTTCATTTTCATAAAGATTCATAAAGCAGTAGCATATTAAAGACCCTAAAAGCAGTAGCAGTAAATAATCCTACTGAACTAAATCAATATTTGCAAAAATACTTCAGTAAGGATTTTTTTTTCATGGTATATTTGTCTTCTGAAGTGAATTAGAAAAAATGTTGATTTTTTCAAAATATTTAATTAGAATAAATTAAATTATTAAAATGCAGGGATTAATTTTAACCATTTCTTGTTTGTCTTTTAACTAACCAAAATTGATAATATATGAAAAATTTCCACTTTCTTAAAGTTTTTACCTGATTGATTTTTCCAAGTAACAACAAACTTAACCTTCATGACTCTGAAAAAAATTGTTTAGCATTCGTACCTTTGTATATATACACACATGCATACATACATGCATATGTATATACATACATGCACAATTATGTGTGTGTGTGTGTATACACATGTCAAGAATTACAAATGAATGTGGGTTGTTGAAATGTTCAACAAATTAAATGAGAAAATAATTTGAAAAATTCAAATTCTTACAATGTATACAAATATACTAAAAAATGTATATTCTTTAACATGAAAAAACATAAAAATTTGAAGAAAATAGAAAATATTTAGTGAATATGTTATTATAAAATAACTTGTAGGCATATGAACAATGAATATATTTTTTCAAGTCAGTATATATGACTGTGCTGATATAAAAATACCTGTACACGGGGCACGTGGGTGGCTCAGTTGGTTGAGTGTCCAACTCTTGATTATGGCCCAGGTCATGATCCCAGGGTCGTGAGATGAAGCCCCACTTGTGGCTCTATAGTGAGTATGGAGCCTGCTTAAGATTCTTGCGCCCCCTATGCCCTTTTCCCCCACTCGTGATCTCTGTCTAAAATAAAAATAAATAAATAAATACATAACTCTGTACATTGAAAACATCATAACTAAGATTGAAAAGCAAACATCAGGTTGAGAAATATGCCACGTGGAAATGATTCAACCTACCGTTGTTGACTATAACGGTGTTGAATGGGAGTGAGTCAAGGGACCTCTGCAAGCTGGAGAAGAGAGGAGAAGAATTCTCTTCTAGAAACTCCCAAAGGACTGCAGCCCTGTCATCATTTCAATTTTCACCCAGTAAGATCCACTGAAGACTTCTGATGTAAAAAACCATATCATAATGAATGTGTGTTGCCTTGAACTACGAAATTGGTGGTAATTTTTTAGAATAGTGGTAGAAAACGAATGTATGAAGCGAAACTAAATGTATTTTACTATTTTGATCTCATTATTCTACCTCTGAAGGTAGAAAGCACATATTCTAAACAACAACAAAAGAGACAAAGGAAAAGTAAGAGTCCTTTTCTATTTAAGGCATAAGGTTTGAGGTTCTCTAAACCCTGGGTCCAGCTAGAAACTAATTCCAACTGAAGGATGTCTGTCCTCAATGCTAATGAGTTCAGAGAAGAGTTTATCCACTGGGCAGATGACTATGATGGAGCACCAAGAAACAAATCCACTTTCTGAATACTCAAAATCATTGTATTTCTATTTCAATATTAAATTAAGCCATTATTTTCTGTATAGTTATCTTTTAATTGCACCTTTTGGGATAACTCAGCAGGAGAGACATAATTATAAGGTGTGATATGAGCAATTTCACTTTGATTTCTATTTATTCAGTGACTAAGAATGGTTGAAAATTGTCCTCTTATTTTTCTCGTATAGTATTCAGGTATTTAATCTGATTTGAATAGACTGCAAAGGGTTTCTAAGCAATTACTTTGCTCACACATTGAAACCACAGCCCTCATTAAAATATAATCATCAAGTTCCATTTTGTACAAGAATGGAAACACACAATGCATTTATTGTCAATTTACTCTATACGAAAAAAAGATATTTATGGGAGAAAATCTGCATCTTCAGGAGCAAATTACTGATTCCTTTTAAAGTCACAAATGACAGTGCTCTAACAACTCTCTAAATCTATGAAAAAGTTTAAATTGACAAGAAGAATGGCTCAGACTTACTTTCGAAGCAGTACACCTATTTGCCTGCCTAACCCACATAGGTACACATTCTTTGGAAAAAGAACCATGTTTTTTGAGCATCACTGATGTGGGAAATATATGATAAGTCTGGTGCATTTTGTGCACTGAGTTTACCAATATCACTCATTGCTGGCCAACTGCCGACAACAAGCTAGATAATCCTACAGAACTCCTAGCACCATGATGAAAGATGTCAAGCAAGCACCTAAGCATTCCCACATCCTTGCTGTCAAAACAATAGGTTATCACTGATCTCAGTTGCTTAAAACAATAGAAGACTTCATAAATATGTAACTGCACTTAGTCAAATTTTACATTTTGAATCGAAGCCTTCACTTTAGTAACCACCATCGAATATACATATTCATGGTATATACATGTAAGCATTTAAATTTGTATATACATATATGTGTACACACACCACACAACATCATACACAGACTCCACAACTAAGGTTAAATGTAATCAAAGTTTTCCAGCCAAAATTTATTCTAGTCATTAAAATCTATAGTTGGAGAGCAATAGGATCTTTACAGTTAAACTTTTTCTGCAAAAGGAAATCTAAGACCCCCAACGTGTTAAGAAACCAAACTATATACAAATCAGGACTAAAAGTCAGGTCTTCTCTTGTTTACAGCTGTTTGTTTTCTCTTGGCTTTATTCTCACTCTACGAAGAATACATAATGTGCATGAATTTTATAAGCATGTGCAGATTTTACATTATTTTTTAAAGGAACACATCTGGCTTAAAAGTTTTCATTTAAGAAAGAATGCCAGAGCACTTGGGTGGCTCACTCAGTTAAATGTCCAACTCCTGGTTTCGGCTCAGGTCATGAAAGCACGGAGCCTGCTTGGGATTCTCTCTCTTCCTCTCTCTCTGCCCTTTCTCAGCTCACACTTGCACCCTCTCTGTCACTCTCAAATAAAGTTTTTAAAAAAGAATGCCTATATAGTTCCCAAGTAAGGTAGGTAGGTAGGTAGGAGGTAGATATAAGGATTAAATGTATACAAACTCATATTTAACATACCTGGCTTATATGAGCAATGAATTAACTCAAATCTTTCCCAGGTATTTCTAATGCAATGTATTTATCTACCAAATTTGTTTGATCTTGTATGTCTCCTTCCTTCCTCAGCTACAAGGAATTGACACAATTGCAGATTTTATGCAAATGATTTAGAAAACTAAATGTTTTCTAATATTCTTTGATCCGTTTGGAGTCTTTCGAATGAATCTCATTTAAGACATGTAAATATTGGATACTTTCTAGTGTGTTTTAAAAAGCGAGGCAAAATAAATCTTCCCTGCTTTTTTTTCCCCTCTTCTGATACACTCACCTTGGTGGGGTAAATTATCCCATGTGCTCCTTTCTTGTACCTCTTCCAAATTTTCTCTTCAAAGTTTCTGTTCCCTTTTTCCTTTTGCTTCTATCCGTATAAAACTCGGTCTTTAGAAGTGTCTTCCACTCCCTGAAACACCAAAGTACATGTGTAGAAGTGCATATATAGATCTTGTTAATTTGATTATTCACTAAGCCGGGCTAAGTCTGCTCGCAATGGTTTGTAGTTTCAAATCACATGTGTGATTTGCTAACGTGACCATTTGGAAGTTTCTCTTTGGCATTAATTGATTTTATGTATAAACACAATTGTTTTTAATTTTTACTTTTAAAATCATATACAAACCATATAAAGACTCTGTTGAAGCCAAAGCCCACAGAGGAATGTTATGGAAAGAAGAAAAACAAACAACCTCCAGAAATGTCAACATTGTTCACTTACTTGTTTTGACATTTCTTCATGCATGTTCTTTACAGCAACATCCCTTAATCACTCTCTCCTATTGTAGCTATCTCTCTCACTCTCTTAGAGCTGCTCTGGTCTTTTCTTCTGGACTCTCTTTGTTCCTTAATTCATTAAACTTTCAAAAATAGTTATGGAGCACATACTATCTATTTGCCAAGCCCTGGAGAGACAACCATGAACCACACAGAGTCTTAGTCTCATGGAGCATTTATTTGGTGAGAGACTAAGATAATTTACATCTAAATAAATGACTTAATCAAAACAAAGCAAGATGAAGAACTAGAGCTGTAATGAGTGAGCCACTGACTTCTGGGGCCAGGAGGCACTGAAGGCCAAGAGAAGTCTCAGTACCTTGGCGTCCTATCAGGACAACAGGTTAGAAACTTTCTATCCTTGGCAGAGAACTAGCCTTCCTGGCCCTAAAAGTGGTGACGAGGTGGACTGCTAAGTGAGTTGTTCCCTAGGCTGGGAGATACAAGGAATCCACACACCTGAGGACTTACCCCAGGTCCTTTGCAGGGTATGATGGCTCATCTGTTTCTATACAGTCCATCTGTAGGGCAGAAATGCTGTTGACTTCCACTATTTGTAGGACCATTCCCAGCTGTGGCCTGAACCTCAGCAGTTAAATAAAAGAACAACCTGTCTGAAAGAGACCAACATTCAAAGAAAGAAGGGCAAGAATACATATCTAGAGAAGTAAAGCAACTGAGGAATCCAGATGACGATTGGGTTAAAAATAATAAGAGTATGTAAGGTGATTCAAGTACAGAGAACACTCAGAAAAAGGATATTTGTCAATTAACAACATGTTTTATCAACCAAAAAATTCTAGAGATGAATTGAAGGACAGGATGTTTACTACTCAAATGTGCGTCCTTGAAGATCACATGCAAGAAATATTCCAAAGCACAGAGGAAAAAACGTCAGGAAAATTGATGCAAAACCACAAGTGGGGAAAAAAAAAAGAATCCTGGAGGATATAATAGGAGACTTAATATAAGATTAAAAGAACTACCAGGAAGAAAAAAAGACAGACTGGGGAGTCAATAAAAAGAAAAATAATAGGAAATTTTTGTGTGTGTGAACTCAAAACCTGGTGCCACAGATTAAATGGGCTTTCTGAGCCCAAGGTCAGATTGATGAGAAAAGACCTGATGCCTAAAGACATCCTTTAAAATTTCTGAACTCTCAGGGAGAAAGAAGAGAAAGGCAAAAAAATGTTATAAGATTCCGGGTAAAAAAAAAAAGAAAGAAAAATAGGGAAAAAGTCAGAATCCTCATCTACAACCCTAGAAGCCAGAAGATTATAAAAGAGCAGCTACCAACCACTGTGAGGAAAATGGTATACTTCAAGAATCCTGGACCCGGCTAAGATTTTATTTCATTTCAGGGTTAAAGAAAAAAAAAATTGAGAAACTACAAGAGAAACTATCATGCAAGTAATCCATCTAAAAGAAAAAAAAAACAGTAACGTGTCTTAAGGAATCAGAATAGAAACCTAAAGGTGGCAGAATAGAACAGGAGTGTGTGTATGTGTATGTACGATACAAGGTCAAGTGAATAATAAAATTTTTTTCTTCTTCTTTTTGATGCTTTCCTGATCTAGTTCTGAGGCCCTGGCTACAAGCCAATTAGTTCCCCTTCTTGAGAGTCTGATGGATTCCACATCCCAACTGCTTCCCTTATCTGGCCCAAATACACTTACCCTAATTTCTCCAGGGCCAGATATCAGACAGCTAGACAATCCCTCTTCCCCAAAGCCCAGAGAAATTGTTCAAATTAGCCATTCTCCCGGAATACAGCCAAATCTAGGTAAACCCCTACCCCACTTGCCATAGGAGAGCTGCTTCCCCCAGCTTCAGTCTGTTGTCATCCTGTCCCTGTTTTACAACCCCGGTGTGGCCCTGCCTGGTAGCTTTCTTCCATCTTGAGACATAAATAACAAAGATTTCTGCCTTTCTTCTATCAGAGTATCATTGTATTGTGTCTCACTGCCAAAAGAATCTTCAAATCTTATAGAACAAGGCGTGAAAGTACAGTATATTTCTGATTATGAAATCATTAAGGAAAAATTATTTGCCCTATAGAAAATTCTAACAACCTAGGGGCAAAAATACAGAACTACCTAGAACCTTAGAGTGAAGCATAGTGGAAAGGGCTGGAGACTTGGTAAAATGAGAGTTGCAGTGGTAAGGAGAAATCTTGAGTTGTATTTTATGTATCCCACATTTAAGCTATGTACTGCACATCCTACTAGAGATGTCAAATAAGCAGTTGGATTTTTAAATTTGGCACTCAGACCTATAAATTTGGGAGTTGTCAGTGAATAACTGAATGTTAAGGAGCTGTAAGACCTGAGATTACTTAAAGGTGCCATGTGGCAAAATGAATGGTGGACATTGGGACATGCCAACATTGAAAAGTAGAGGAGGAAGATCTAAGGAGAGAGACTCATAGGAAGAGCCCAGAGATGTCAGGGACAGCTAGAGCCAGGTGAAGAATGCATTTAAAGAATGAGAGAGAGGGGTGCCTGCGTGGCTCAGTCAGTTCAGCATCCTACTTTGGCTCAGGTCATGATCTCAGTTTGTGAGTTCGAGACCCAGGTCAGGCTCTGTGCTGACAGCTTGGAACCTGGAGCCTGCTTTGGATTCTTTGTCTCCCTCTCTCTTTTCCTCCCCTGCTCGTATTCTCTGTCTCTCTCTGTGTCTAAGATAAATAAAGATTTTAAAAAAATTAAAAAAAAAAGAATGAGAGAGATTAATTCAATCCAGTGCTACAGAGAGTTGAGTATGGCGACTAGCAAGAATTAGGCCTTGCATTTGGAAATCCAGAGATCTTTAACAACTTTGGCAGTAGTTTTGTAGTTTCAGTATGGTGTGAACAAAATCCAATTAGAAGAATTTCTAGAGAGAATGGAAAGTGAAAGACAGTAAACAATGCTTTCAAAGGGAGAACAGTGAAATCAGGCAGCAGCTGGTTGGAGCTGTAGGATCTAGACAGATGTTTTGTTTAAAGATGAGACATAGTCCCTCTTATTCTGATTTAAATTATCCTAGGTGAGGGAAAACGTTGGGTCAGTGGGGAGGAGGAAAAGAGGGGAAGGAAAGAAAGAGAGGATTTTTTAAGTAAAAACGCATTTGAAGAGGAAACAAAGAATGTTGTTGTACACAGATGTGTACTATCCTGTGAATGGTACATAAATGGAGAGATTAATTAGAAGCAGAAACAGTTAATTCTTGGGAAGTCTGGGTGGGTCAGCTGACTGAGTGTCCGATCCTTGATTTCAGTTCAAGTCATGATCCCAGGGTGTGATATTGAGCCACTCATCGGGCTCCCCACTGAGGGTGGAACCTGCTTAAGATTCTCTCTCTCTCTCTCTCTCTCTCTCTCTCTCTCTCTCTCTCTCTCTCTCAAATGAAATGAAATAGGAAAGGAAAGGAAAGGAAAGACAAAGATGCAGTTCATTCTCAAAACCTGCGAAAAGACTATCTGGGTCCAGGTGCAAACAAGTAGGTTTGGTAGAAGAACGTTAATAACATTTTTTTTTCTGATTGTTTCATTTTCTTAAATAAGCATTTCCATTTGCTGAGAGAGAGGCTGTGAAGAGGATATTGATGGTTTGAACAGGAGGAGAAGGTCTGAGGGTGGAAAAGTTTACTGACCAGAGAAATAATGCCTGAAGGGCACTGTTGAGGACCAACAGGAGGTCTGATAAACACTTAGGATGAGATAGGTAAATAGAACTGCATTTTTTCCTCAGTCACAGGCACCTGTTGGTGGTTCTGCACAGGCTGGATGCGTCAGAGTTGGGTTTGGCCAGGTCAGCACAGTAGTGATTCTGGAAGAGGAGCAGTGAGAGCATTCCTCCATATCCTGTTCTCAGGAACTTTGATCTTTGTATTGATCCTCCCTTCCCTGACTTCTACAAACTCTACCAAAATTGTCCATGAAAGGTAGGGAGTAATAGGAAACTCTGACAGGCAAAGCCAGAACCCTTTATAGCAGGCAGAGTGAGGAGAAAAGTCTGCTGTGATCTATATACCTTAGTCATTGCCCTGGTTTCTTCTTCGTGTTTAAGCTCTGTGATTTCTAGTACACTTTACCAGTGTAGAGATGCCATTAAAATGCTACAGTAGAGGCACGTAAGTTAGGTGTTATTGGTAAATATAACTAATCGCCAAGTAGCAGACCAATGTTTCCTAACTTATGGTTTGACACTGTGCAGAGTACCTGCCCACTCCATGGTTTCAGAGCCCAGAAAGAATGAAATCAGCTCTATTAATCAAGCAGAAGCAGTTGAATGTAAACCATAGATTTGACCATAAAGATGCATATTCATAGGCAAAAAATTGTTCTGTTGTTGTTTGTGAGTTAGGGTTCTCTGTAAAATAGGGGCTAGAGGGCCTGTGTACAGACACTCAATGTGCTCGATGTTAGCTTTCTAAAATATACATTTACCTCCTATTTGCTGTAAAGTTCAATTTACCATTAGGAGCCTACTGGATAGTCTTAATTATTACTTTCTCAACCTCTAAAACTGGGAAGGATTTTAATAATTACTACTACAGGGCGCTTAGGCAGGTTTTAATAACTGAAAAGATGATTTTATGAACATAATTTTGCAATGTACTTTATTAGTTTTTTTTTCTTTTTTGAAATTTTGCAGCACAAGTTACCAAGAAGAAGTAACAGACAGATTGTATTTAGGTACAAGAAAAGTGAGGAGTGAGGAACCAAAAAACTAGTCAGAACCATTTGTAATAATCAAGCCAGGAATTTAAGAAACCTGGCTCTATATTCAAATAACTAGATCACCTCTTTTATGTGAATTAGCCTATCTTCTCTATGATAGAAAATCTCCTCTGAAAATCTTTATTAATATAGAAAAGTGGACTATTTGGCTGTGCCGTGTTTCTATCCATAGATTAACTTGGAGTAATTTGGCCAACCTCATGGCCTGGCAAGGAAGTTTGCACCCTTTTCCATCTCCTGCCAGCATTGTCTAAGAAAACTGAGCTTCCCAGGGAAAGGAGGACAGCTTTTCCTCAACAAGTAACATAGCAATGTTTTCTTCATTCATAATCTTCGAACACCCCAAAGTAACCAACAAACACAAATGGTGCATCACAGCGCGATGAGATTTAAACGTTGAAAGACTAGTTGCCAGAGAATGCAAGTCAAAATTAAATAATATCAAAATCGAATACTTTTGTAACAAGAGGGAAAGATGTGTTGAGATATTCTGATTTAGGTTAATTTAAATTGTTCTTGAGAGGAGAAAGGAAAATAAGAGCTGTCCAAATCCATTTTTGTGGTCATAAACACAGTATGACAAATGTTCTACCTTCAAGAAAACATCTTGTGCTGAACATTCCACAGAAATAGAAATGAGCCTGCGTGTTTGTGTTTATACTGAGCTACTGCATTGTGTATCCACAGACAGTATCATACTGGGTTTTGATTGATGCTTCCATTAAAATGGCTTGTGCTGTCATTTTGTGTTCCCATTCTTACCTAGATAAACAATTGATTTCTTTTAATGTAGAAAAGCAGAGGGAATGTAGTACATAAATGATATAATCTTTTTTAAACTAAAATATGTATTTTATAGATGTGCTGATACTGTGTAAAGATCTCCCTAATTTACTAGGCATGGGGAAGAAGAGAAGGAAACAAAGCCTAATAGCGATTGAGCCCTATATAGTAGTCACTGTGTTTTACGAACACATTAAGCAATCTCCTTCCTCAGAGCCTTTCCCTGCCTGTGCTTTCTGTTTGGAAACCTCTTTCCCTAGGATTATGCATGGTTCTGTCTTTCTCTTCCCCCCAAGCCTTCCTTAAAACCTCATCCCTTCACACAGGTTGGATCTGATCATCCTGTTGAACATAGATGCCACTTCAATGGTTCTCCATTCCTTCTACTATTCGTCATAGCTGATCATCATTTTGCATATAGCATATTTATTTGCTTTTTTTATTGTCTGTTCCTTTCTGGCTCCCCCTACCCCATTATACTACAAATCCCAGAGGAGTGGGGATCTTGTTGATGTTATTGCCTGCTATTTCTCCAGTGCCTAGAACAGAGCCTGACCCATATTTATTGAATGCATGAATAAATTCTTCATTCTCTTCTATGTCTCAGTAAGTCAAAGATCCTTGCTTGGAGGTTTTCGTAAGCCTTCTGATTAATCAATTAAATGCTTTGTTGGACTGTGACTTGGGAATGTCTCTCTTATAAAGATGTTCATTCATTCTTCTTTAATCAATCCATACTTATTTGTGATGCCTATTGGGCATTCAAGCCGAGATATTGACAAGGCAGTAGAATTAAAGGTTGAAGTTCTGGAGAGAGGTCCAGACTGAAGGTAAATATTTGGAAGTCATCCACATTTCAATGGTATTTAAAATCAAGATACTGCATGAGATAGTGCAATTGCAGATAGAAAAAGGGGGCCTGAAACTGAGGCCTGAACATTCCAACAGTTAGAGGCTAGGAGGTGAGAAAGAACCAGCAGAAACTGAGCAGCAGTTTCAGAGAGATGAGAGAAAAACCAGGTGACGATAGTGTATCACGTGTGTGTGTGTGTTGGGAGAGTGGGGGCGTATCTGAATTCAATGCGGATAGTTCAAGGAACATAGGAACAGGGAATTACCCATTGACTTATCAATGGAGGACACTTTTGACTCTCATTGGAGCAGTTTGGATGCAGCCATGTGGGCATGTGCAAGAGAGTTGGAAGAGACAAAGATTATAAATGAACCTTTTGAGTACTTTTTTGTATAAAAGGAAGAAGAGAGCAGAAGCTGGAGGGAGAAGAGAAGGTTTTGGCAGTCATTGTTTTAAAGACGAGAAATAAGTCTCCTTCCCACAGCCAACAGCAGAAAAGATTTGCCTACTTTGGTTTTATACAATTATGGTGCCTGTATAAGTGAAGCATTAATCTATGTACTTTAAATGCCAGAATTCACATGGTAAGTATTGCTTAACAGGAAGCACACTAACACCTCATGAGTCAATGCATTGTCTTCTACAAGGCGGTATTGGTTTTCCAACATACAGAGAAAGGAGCTTAATAACATTGATGAGAAAGCAATTTATTTGGCCTGCTTTATTTTATTGATATAGAATGAAAATAAGTATATTGAGCCAGATACCTCTAGAGCACTAAGACCTCTCTGTTTCTGTTATAGCTTTTAACTTTGTAACTGTTGTATAACAGAAGTGGATTGCTCCCTGGCACTTGGAATACAGATAATGTCCCTTTGTAAAATATTGGCTGCAGTCTCCAAACACCAAGGTTGGTGGAATTTTTAATGCTAGCCAGTTTTCAAGGCTCCCTCCTTACTTCTTTTATTACATAAAAAAACAAAAAAAAAAACAAAAACAAAAAAAACGCTGGGACCTATATTGCCTTTTTAATATATCCTAAGAAATAGGTCAGGCCCCACTTGCCCGTGTTGGCATCTGTGTTTGTTGCATTTGGCCAACCAATGCCAGCAGCAAAACTGGAATTTTTTTTCCCCCTGGGCCAAGTGTGAATACAAGAGGCTCCTGGCCAAGGCTACAGAGTACTGAGCTCGTCGTTCAGTACTCACTGGCCACCAAACACATCTCCTTCCAGAATTCACGCTCCTTTAAGCGAACTATGTTTGGGTAGGTACAACTGTCTGTGACACTTGGAAAAACCGTATCCTCTTTCCCAGTTATGAAGGCTCCAATGCCACCCTCTCCGAGTCCTCCCTGCCTCCCCCTCACCCCATCACCAAACTTCCTCTGCCTTTGGCAAGTCCAACTTCATCCCTGAAATCTAAGTTCTTCATATACAAAAACCTGTTCAGAGGTTTTCTTTAGGGCAAACCGTGTACCTTGAAATTTCTCTTTTCTACCAACAAATGCGTTAAAAGACTTATCTGTGCCCCTGGAATGTACAGACTTTCAGGATGAAGTGTCCTGGGAAAGGGCAATGCAGTGGAGGTAGGGCTTCCTCAAATGAATCACCCTGCTGCACTAGCATTGTTAAATGTACCTGTAGGATAAAGATGAGGCAGAAAGTGAAAAACTTTTGTACCCTTTCCACTTAATTTCCCTTTTTTAAAGCTCTGAACTCTGGGAGGTTGTTCTTCTAACCCACTGCTAGCTGGGTGTGACTTGCACTGTGCAGAGTCATACTCATGGACCAGCGGGTAGTTATGCTCTCGGAAGCCATGAGTGGCAGGACGTTAAGGTGATCTGGTGTTACACGTGGTGCAGCGGAATACATCTTCCACTTCAACTCAATCCCACACCTATTCAAAGACCAACTTTGTTCTACGCGACATGAAAGATAACCATTATTCCATTATTTGAACTTGTCAGTGAGTCACATGGATAAGAAAAGTAAATGAGGTATCATTAAGAAAAGGCTGAGTATGGTAAATACCCTAAGAGAGGCAGAATGTATTTCTGCACAAGGAGGCAATAAAAGCAGCCTTAGAAGAAGGAGTAAAGGCAGTATTTGACATCAGTCTTGAAGAAGTGAATTTCAAACTCTGGGCTTTGACTCTGGTGGTAGAAAATAAATTTATGGAATACATGCAGCATTTTAAAGAATCAAATCAAGTTGAAGACAGAATGTCAGAGGGTGCCATTAGTGAGAAGGTTAAATATTCTTCCTCAAATTCTCATTTCAAAACACATGTAAATAATGTGCCTCAACAATGATGTAAAAATATATTCCTTGGACTTGGTCTTGGCTAAAAAAAGCATAAGAAATGTTTATTAATGTAGCATGGAATATAATCAGGTAAAAACAAGACAGGCTGTTTCAAACAGGGGCACTATCATAACCTAACCACAGATAGAAAAAAGCTGTAGGCCCTGCTGTAGAGGTGATGAGCTGTCTCATCTATTACAATCATTGAGTAACAAAGACTCGTGAGAGATAATAATAATAATGGAGATGACTTAAGAAAATAAAAATAAGTGTTTTCTCCCTATCTCAAATCTTTTTGTCCCGTGGTCTCACAGTCTTTAATAGTTGGTACCTCCCACTCCATTGCTCAAGCCCAAAAAAACTAGAAACCATCTTTGGGCTGTCGCTTTCATTCCTCCCCACGCGAATCCATCAAGTGCAAAAATATCTGAAAACTATCCACCTGTCCTCATTGCTGCTACCACTGGGGTCCAAGCTGCCATTATCTTTTGCCAAGACTATGTCGATGGTGTCCTAGTTGGCATCTCTCTCCTCACTTTGGTGTCTTCACCTCTGCCCTCAACTTACTCTTCATCCAGAATGATCTTTCTAAAGCTCTGCTGACCAATACGGTAGCAAATAGCTACAGGTACTGATTTAAATTTAAATGAATTAAAATTAAACAGAATTTAAAGTCACATAACTTAGTCTCACTGGCCACATTTCAGGTGCTCAATAGCTATGTATTTCATCTGATATGGCAACTCTACTGGGCACTGCAGAGAACATTCCCATCCCTCCAGGCAGTGTTATTGGACAGTGCTGTTCCAAAGCATGAGCCAGGTCATGCCATTGCCCTGCTCAAAAATTCCAGTGATCTCTCATTACAGCAGAGTAAAATCCCAAATTCAGACCATAGACTGCCAGTCCTACACCATATCATTCTTGTGTATCTCACTAAATTAACCATGTACCATTCTCATTCCTCAGTGGCTCGCTTCCTTTCTCTTGCTTGTTCAAATCAAGGCCTCAACTGAGGCCTTTGCATTTGTTGTTTTCTTTGACTAAAATATTCTCTTTCTACTGCCCTTCCTTCCCACAGCTGGTCTATTTAAATCTCTTAAGTATAACTTCAGGTTCCCTCCTCAGAGAGGACTGTCCTAGTTATTTTATGTAGCATCAGCTTGTTTATACCATTCATCATAGTTACCGTAATTGGATTTATGTAACTTATTAGTATGTTTATTGACCATAGTGTTTACCCATCGTCTTTCTTCCCCCTCTGGAAGACAAACCTGTTTCCTGCCTTGCTCACTACAGTATCTCAAATACCTAGTAAATTCTAAAAAAGTATTTGATGAATGAATGAACCCCACAAAAAGAGTTAAACCTATAGAAATGGTGGGGAAAGAGTCTTAAAAGCAAAATAGACAATAGCCAATGTAGAGATATTGAATATTTATAGGAAGTGGCATAATCAGATGCATGCTTTTGGAAGACTACTCTTCTAGCTCTTCATGTTCAGTTTGGAAAGTTGAAATAGAGAAAGACTTAAAATTGTACTGCATTAGGGAAAGCTGGGGAAAGAGTACATGGGACTCTATCCTGTTTTGCAACTTCCCATGAGTCTATAACCACTTCAAAAATGAAAAGCTAAAAAGAAATTGTAGCATTTCTCAGTTGATGCAATAATGACCAAAATTACAAAAATAATGCATTGGAGTTATAGTTGGAAAAATAATTAAGGGAAAAAAGTGTCTAATATGACTCAATTTAGTATGTTTTGCTTTATACATTCGCATTAATGTGAGCTTTCTGTTTACAGACTTCATTAGTATGCTCAAGTTGAATGCTTTGAATTTCAGTACCCAACAATCCACAGAAACATACAATAGGCCATTCTATGACTTAATCAGGAGAGTCTCCTATAGATAGGAGTTATAGTTGATGGCTTGGTGCCCATGTCACACTCTCTGTGCCCACCTCAAATTCCACCCACAGTTGTCACTATGCACTGATAGCATTTGACCTCAAGAGGGCTGTGCGCCTTTCCACCTTCTCTGAAGCTGCAGGGAAATTGCAAGAGATTCATGTGCCCAGGAGAAGTTGTCAAAGAATATGAGACAAGTACAAAGTCAATTAATGTCCCAGCCTTCTGTCCTTCAGAAGGATAATTCTGGGAGGTTAGCTCTATATATCTCAGGAGTTCTCCATGGAATCAGCAACCCCCTACCCCACCCACAGCAGCAACCCACATAATTCCTTGTTTTACTCTTCCTTTTCCCTCCGTTCTACTTCCTTGGATTCCCTAACTCCTAAATAAATTACCCTTACCCAAATCCTGGCCTCTGTTTAGGAGGAACTCACACAAGGTCGGGGTCTGAAGTGACCCTAGAAAGTAGAACGTCAGGATGGGATACTGGAAATGGAGCATTCCTCTAGTCAGATGGCAGCAACGAAGGCAGCGCTGATGGACTGTGAAGTGACATTGGCCTTTGGCATGCTGAGAGCCATGATTCTTTCACCTCACATGGATCTGGATGAAGTACAAGTGGAAGGGACAGCGTTGGATTATTCAGTAGCTGTAGTGCATGAACAAGATAGGAGCAATTGAAATGATAAGGACTGTGTATTATTGGCAAGTTTTTCTTATTTGTCTTGGAATCAGTCATTAAAGAAAACAAGAAAAGATAGGCTCAGATGAGTAAACTATCATGTCGGGGCTTTCTGTTGTTGCTACAACTGTTGTATGGCAGCATTTAAAGAAACTCTCACTTTCACAGCAGTAGATTGTGCCCTGTTAGATATCCAGCCCAGGTTTTAATTAAAAGATTAGCAAAAACACAAAGAACACTGAATGTGCAGCTTGACAGACCTCCTCTACTAAACTCAGGGCTTTGCCAGAGAAGAGGTAAGATCCTGAGGCCTGGTATAAGTTTATTTGTGTGGCTGTGCCAGAATACCATGAAGCCTTGTATTCTCTACCCCACTGGGCTAGCAGAAGCAATCTTCTTTCCCCTACAATTGAGAAGACCAGCCTCCCTGTGTCTGGACACCTTGCAAGAATCTTACCTATAGCATGTGCCTTACAAAACAGTGCGTGTCCCTTTCCAGATCTGTTCCACCTTCTCTCATTATAAGCGGGCCAGTAGCTGGAGTCATGTCTCATTGTAGGCTAAAAGGGGGAACACTGTTCCTAATCTGGGACTAGTTTACCAAAAGAGTTGGGGCCTGGCCAATATGTACCAGTGAGAAACAGGGGAACAGTGTAGGAAGTGGATCTAAGGGTTGTCAGACTGGAAAGGAGGTGGAGTATCAGGTTAGAAGAGAATTTATTGTTGTGGAAGACTTTGAACATCCTGGTAACTCAAGATTTTGCCTCCCAGATTGACTGTACCCATTAAGAAAAATCTTTAAGGTTTCTTAGTTTGGACTCTCTCACCCTCTTGCCTGGCTAGGGATTCATATCCCCAAATATCCCATAACTTCTTTCTCTTTCCAGTTGTGTTTGTGTTTAAAACATATTTCTGGAATGCCTAGAAAAAAAATCTGACCACTTCAAGTAATGCCTCATCAAGAATCTATGGCATCACCAATCACCTGCATTTCCTTATGGTAACTTTGCTAATAAAGTAGTTTTATGCCATGGAAAAAGAGAGTGATTATTTTTACTTTAGTATTTTATTTTTCTTCCATTAAATTTTAAGATCTGTTTTAACTGTAAAATTCAATAAGCTAAGTATAAGATGATAAATTGTATTTACATATATCAGCAATGATGCCTTTGGCCCTCTCAAATAGGCCCTGAAGATAAGGAAATGTACTGCCTCCAGAACAAAAGGTCTAGAACTGGGGTGACTCCAGGTGACTTATAATCATTAAGGATGATGTCACCATTACCAGAGAGGTTATTTCCCCTCTCTGCTTTACCATCTTTGGTGTTTGGCCTTTGCTCTCCAGTTGGCTCCTTTCCTTTTGTAAGAGGCCTGCAGGAGTTCTAGATGTTAGATCTAGATCAGTAACTACAACACCACGAAACACATGTCCCCAGTGCCTCCTTAAGAGCTAGAAAACAGATCTTAGAATCCCCTCCAGATGGCTCATCAGCCTCATCTGGGTCACTTGCCCAAATCTGAATGATCAAAGTCATGAACATAACACCACCATGATTACTTAGTCTAATTGAGATTCACCCAAGCCGTGGATGAGGTCATTTCCTTGATCATGTGGTAAATAAGCAAAGTCAGGGTTTTGTTAGCAAGGGAGATAAGGGAAGTGAAAGTAGGCCATATAATCCGTTCTGTCTTTTCTACACAATTTTCAGTGAGGATCCTGAGGGCAAGGCCATGAATGCATTATCCAAGCAGCCTACAGCACAGTCTGCTAGGCCTGAGTGAGGTGCCCTTAGCAATGTGATCTAGTGATTGTTGTCCATTGTTCTGACTGGGCCACAGAAACAGAGTGAATTGGCACTTCATGTCTGCTGATAAAGTGTCACAGAATGACCAGAGCTTATGTAACTTAAACTCATTAATATCTAATCTCACAGTCTTTGAAGGCAACCAAGAACACTACCCAAAGCAGATAATAAATAACATCGGCACAAGCAGCCTCATTTTGTGCTGTTGGCCATAGCAAATGCATTTGATATATGACTTGCACTTGCAACCCTCACCATCAGTCCCACATGGTCTAAAAGAATCAGAGATAGAGGCGTCTGGGCGACTCAGTCAGTTAAGCGTCTAACCTCAGCTCACGTCATGATCTCGTGGTCGGGTATGTGAGTTCCAGGCCCCCTTAGGCTCTGTGCTGACAGCTCAGAGCCTGGAGCCTGCTTCATATTCTGTGTCTCCCTCTCTCTCTGCCCCTCCCCAACTAGCGTTCTGTCTCTGTCTCTCAAAAAATAAAATAAAAACGTTAAGAATGAATGAATGAATGAATGAATGAATGAATGAATGAATTAGAGAGAGGTTCTGCATAGCTGGTTTTCCATAGGCTTGCATCCAAGCCAAATACCTAATACAAACTGAAGCCTTGTAGAGGTGACTACACATGTGTGGGTTTTGGTGTATCTTTCTTTATGCTTGCAAAAGAGATCTGTGAAACTATGTTTTATCCGTCCAAATATGTTCTCAGTGAATTGTTGGTTTAACTGTCTATGGCAAAACTATGAGGAAAAGTAGTGAATTAAGAAGATTCAAGTTAAAGTAAATAATCCCTTCTTAATTCCTCTGGTGTGCAAATTTAGATTCATGTCCTTTGAAGTTTTTGTTTTGTTTTGTTTTGTATTCAGCTATACTGAATTTATCCTGGACAGCTTCAAGTGTCTATCTCCATGACTGCTCTACAATTTTTTTTTTTTAATTTTTTTTTTCAACGTTTATTTATTTTTGGGACAGAGAGGGACAGAGCATGAACGGGGGAGGGGCAGAGAGAGAGGGAGACACAGAATCAGAAACAGGCTCCAGGCTCCAGGCTCCGAGCCATCAGCCCAGAGCCTGACGCGGGGCTTGAACTCACGGACTGCGAGATCGTGACCTGGCTGAAGTCGGACGCTTAACCGACTGCGCCACCCAGGCTCCCCGACTGCTCTACAATTTTTAACAATGTTAGGATAATTTCACGTGTTAAAACACCTATTATCAGAAATAGTACTCAAAGTTAAATTCTATAAAACACAAACATACGAAAACATTCCAAAATTCAACTTAAAAATGTGAAATAAAAAAGTGGTCAAGCCATTTTGGTGAGTTTGCATTTGTTGCTTTGCAACAAAGCATATTCTTGTGAAAAATTAGTACACTTTTCGTCACTTTTCCTACTCGTAAAGCAAAACTATCAAATTGCATACATAAGGAGGTTAGCCAAAAGTGAAAACGCATTTACATACTCTTCCCTCTCAATTTATTTGAGTCACTGAGTTCAGCCAGTTGGGAAGACATTGCTGTTTACTATAAAGAATCATATTCCCACAGATTATACCAACCCTAAACCGGCCTTTGATATAAGAATTAGTTTGCAGTTAGTTGCTTTTGTCAACAGTTTCAAGCCAGAATTAAAGAACTGTAAGTTAGTTAAGAGCTATCAATGACCTCCAGAGCTCCATCTGAATAGTGGACCCCACTCCATCCTGCAATTACCTCATGAAGGTAACCATCAGCCCATGCAACCATGACAGAAAAAAATATGGTAACTGTAAAGGAAGTCAGGAAACAACGTTGTGAGAAAATTACCATGTTTAATTCTTGGTTACATTTCTTTGATGCTGGGGAAGAATTTAAAATATGAGACTTTCTATTCTGCTTTTTTAAAAAAAATATATATATAGGTTATTCGCATATGCTTGCATCTAAGAACACCCAAAAGATAACTGTTTGTCAGACCTAATCTGACCTCATGGAAGTGTAGGGCTGAAAGCTAATTGGCAATCTGATTCAAAGTCCTTTATTTTACAGAAGATGGACTCACTAGGCGGTTAGGAACAGAGCCGGAGGCACTCCTCGTTTTTCTCAGTCAGTCCAAGACTTCATTAAGCCCAGTATTCTGGGCAGTCTCGAAAGTGATGTTTCCTAAAACTAAACCGAAATACAGCTTCCTAAACTATATTCTGTAAGGTATAGTTAGCCTGCAAATAAGAGCTTCAAAGAGAAGTAAATGAGCATTAATTTTGGTATCCTAGAACTCCGGTTCAGGGAACACAGATTGAGGTAGAAACCCAAAGAGTGTCCCGCTTGTAGGGTGAAAGCATAACAGGAAAAGTAAAGGGGCAATTCCATGAGTTGAAGAAAAGAAAAAGTTTTCTATGGTGTTAACAAGCTAAGCTTTTCTGGGTTTCGCATTGATTGATTACTGATTGTGACTGCACAAAGTCCACAACTGTTCTTGTGATCAGGGTGTCCGTTCTCCTTCTGACTTCTCCAGCAATTGTTTAAAACCGTTGCTGTTTTTCCAGGTCCAAAGGCTCTGGCCAGGTTCAGACAAAGGCGAGTAAAGGCTGTTTGTCTGCAGTGGTTGCTGAGGCTCTATTTTAAAATGGCTCCTGTGGTGTCACTTATCCACAATATTAACAAGTGTTTCACAAGAAACGGATCATAGACAAATAATTATCTCTGGGAGGGGCTGGGTCAAAGTTAACCCGTTTTCCTATGTGCTCCTATAGACTCCTATAGTCTCTTTTATGGAGACTTGTAGGCATTAGATTGACGTTGACATAGAGGCATTACGTGTAGGCTTTAGACTGAAATGTGTTACGAACTTAATTGACCTCCTTGGTTCTTGTTTTATCTTGTTATTGTTTATGGTTGTTTAGTGTTTTGGGGGATTGTTTGTTTATTTACTTTTTGATCAAAACACCTAGAACAAAAATAGTATTCCATGGAACCGAAAATGTTACTTCTATCACTTAGAATTTGATGTGCTCTACATTACAGAAAAAAACACAAAATATAAAAGGCTTAAACAAAATAAAATTTTACTTTTCTCTCAGGCAAAGGGAATCTGGAGTATTTAGGCAAAACTTTGCAGGTTCCAGAGTACTCAGGGCTCATGTTCCTTCCATCTTTCTCTTCTACCTCCTAGTTTGTGGCTTCTATCCCCAAGGTCATCTCATAGTCCAAGTTGACTGCCCAAATTTCTGCCACTTTGTTCACAGTCCAGGAAGCAGCTGAGTCAGCTTCTTTTCGGCAGAGAGAGCCCACACAATACTTTTGTCGACAATTGACCAAGAGTGCTAGAAAATGAAATACTTGAGGTGACTTCATTACCTCCTCCAATAAAATCTGGATTCTTCACCTAAGGGAGAACAAAAATGTATAGTCATTTAGCAAGAAGTCTTTTCCACACACTTCTAGAGCATAGAAGAGGAAGGAAGAGGAAAAAGAGGAAGGAGTGGAGATGGGGCAGGGGAGGAGGTGGAGAGGGAGGAAAAAGAAGGGGCAGAGGGAGGAGGAAAGAAAGAAGTTGTTTTTGAATGCATTTTTTAAATGTTTATTTTGTTCTTAGAGAGGGAGCAGTGGAGGGACAGAGAGGTGACAGGGATGGGGAGGGGGCACAGAGGATCTGAAGCGGGCTCTGTGCCGACAACAGACAGCCTGATGCAGGGCTCGAACTCACGAACTGTGAGATCATGACCTGAGCTGAAATCGGACGATTAACCAATTAACCGACTGAGCCATTCAGGCGTCCCTGAATGCATTTTAAGGTACATTTTATTACACAACAGGTATCTGGAGGTAAGGAAGCAATTTATTGACTGTAGAGATGGTAAATGTGTTATCATTCCTGTCAAGATGCCTGCTTAAACAGATCTCAGATTTTGACTGATATCTTCCAAATGTTCAAATGCATGGCCTATCAAACTGTCTTCCTAACAAGCCGTAACCTGACTTTCTATATTTTGCATACGTTTACCACTGCATCCATTATCATAATGAATAAAACAAGTAGGTGACAGTTCAATCATGAGATGTAATAGGGCCAAAGAGAGGTAATCGCCTTGGAAAGTTTGGTTTTTGACAGTTTATAACATCTTGAACCGAAGTGCTTACTGATTGCCAACTACTTTTCTAACTTAAGCCAGATTTCTCTCAGTAAATAGTAGAGAAAATGAAAATATCAAGAAAGAATTACACTTTGGTTATTGCAAAGGTTTTCTGTCAGTTCTTATAGGCATCTAAACAGTGAAGCAAAACTTCACCAATCTCTAGTTTTCTTGAAGATAACACATACGCTGTTCAGAAGTGCTTTAAGTGGATCTCTTTGGAGTAAGTGTTCATATATAAATTTTTTTTAATATTAGTATATTTCTTCTTTGATAAAATCAGAGAAATTGAATGTCACGAAAATAACAGGTACACCATAGGGAATATAGTCAGTGACACTGTAATAGTATGTGGTGACAGATAGTAGCTACAGTTGTGATGAGCATAGCATAATGTATAGACTTGTCCAACCACTATGTTGTACATCTGAAACTAATGTAACATTGTGTGTCACCTTTGTTTCAATCAAAAACAGAAAGAAAGAAAGAAAGAAAGAAAGAAAGAAAGAAAGAAAGAAAGCAAGCAAGCAAGCCACAGAAAGAGGAAGGAAGGAAGGGAGGGAGGGAGGGAGGGAGGAAAAGATCAGAGCAGTTGATTTAACTGGAGACAGAAATCATAGCAATTTTCACCAGAGTATATTTGGAAGAAGGTGATTAATGTCAATACAAGTATGGTTCCATAGTTTATAATAAGATACAGGGACTTCCCTCTGTCAGTTATGTTAAAGTGTACCTGTACATTTTCTATTTTGAGCTCAACTTAAGTGGTCTGAGTGAGGTAAGGAAGAGGAACAAGAAAACAAGGGACAAGAAAGTATCATGCATATTTCTATGGGTCAGGCACCATACTGAATATCTCAGGTATATTTTCATACTTATCTGCCACAGTTAATTTATGAGCATGTTTATTAGTCCCATTTTAGAGATGAGAAAAATGTGGACAGAATACAATTTTTTTAAGAGGCTTAATCAAGAAAAGTAGACTGTGCTGTCCAAGTCAGCCTGGTTCTCAAGATATTTCCTTCTTGCTCTATCATACCTGGCATATTTTCTTAGGTGGTTAGTTCCCCAAGAGTTAAGCCTTTATTTATTTCAAGCAAAAGCTCTTAAAAACAAGGTAGAGACTGCAGGAAGAAAGAGGAAATGCATACCTAAGCAAGGTTTTAGGAACCAAATTTACTTCCTTCTGGAAAGTAAACTGAAAAACCCAGAAGTTGGTAACTTTGAAATTAGTCTGATGAAGACTGACTCCATTGCAGCTCCTGGGCAGGACTATCTGGATTCCAGGGGCTTCCTGGAGAATATTTTTAAAAGAAGATTTCTTTATCCTGAGGAATAAATGAGTAGCGGACTGGAGCAGAACCAGAAAGAACTCTTGGTAGATACGCTGTTGGGGTGGTGATGGTGATATAGGGACTTCAGGAATTTGGACAGTGACAGAAAGCTGAAAGCATGCTTGTAGTAACATAAACACCAAAAAGACCTGAGTCCTGTGGACAAAAGCAGTGAGGAAGAATTTTGTCACAGTGAACTTACCAGGAAGCCATTGTGAATGAGGCACAAGCATGGAGCATAGCTTTTCTGGGCAGCACTGAAGCTGTTGTTCTCTTGACTAAATATATATACTTTAGAAGTAGTCTGAGCACTTTGAATATTTATGAGCCTGGAGGTATGTGGAATCTGGAGAAAAAAAAAAAAAAGTAGTTGGTGAATCACTCCAGGAATCTCCTCACCTAGTTAAAGTATTTAGATAGGTTTTGATTCCAGCAAATTTGAAGGGGGCCAAACAGGAAACACTCCAGCACTGATGAATAGATATACACACTTCCCCTGCCCCAACACACACTCTACTCTCTTTCTTCCATCTAAAAGGATTTCCCTTTCTATCTTTCATTTTTCTGTGGAATAAGAAGAATGAATGAATTGAACCAACCTCTGTTGAAAAAAAGCATTGCTCATCTCCATTTTGTCTTTGCTGTCTAACTGGGCTACTTATGAGGAGGTAGGAATACAAAGACTATGGGCCCAAAATGGTCAGGTCACTTTCTTTAGAATGTACTGCCTATTGTTAATGACTTTTTAATTCTAATTCCTTAAGAAGCCACTATATTACTGAATATGCTAACTTGGTTATTTTGATATTTCCTTGTACAAGCAAGTAGAAACAATCCCATTCCTCAGTATAGCTTTGAAGATTTCACATATTTCCCCTGTCCATCCAGTTTTCATTTGTGACAGGAAACTCACAAAGAAATAACTGAAATTTTTATGGAAATACTTATGGGTAATTGTTTCTAGGACTCTGTATAGTCAAATTGTTTTTTAGGCTACAATGAAAGATTAGGGCAGCAACAATGCTTTCTGCACTCGGCACACAATTTCATGTAAGTGAATAACTCCGAACAAAAGGAAGCAGAGAAGAATAAAATCAAAAGCCACATTTACTCCGTGCCTTTTTCTCCCGTTATATTCAACCCGGAAAACACTGTGTGAGGAAGTATAATGCATAATGTAGCCAAGAACTACTGAACGTTACCTTTGAATGTGTTTAATCCATAGAATAAATCCTTCATTTGCAGAGTAAGGAAACCAAATTTGATCTTTAAGCAGTTTCTTCAAGACACAATAATTACCTTTATTGTCCGCAGGAAGAAAATTTACTCCCCTAAAATCAAAAAGTCTCAAATATGATCTGAGAAAACAAATGACATCGCCATACTTCACAATGTCACCAGCTCCCTCTTGGCTCACCCTCTCAGCAATTCTTTGGTCATCACTCCTTGCAGATTGAAGGATGCCAAGCAAAAGGGAACACAAATTCTGTTTCCATTTCCTTGTAATAATGGAAAGTTGGATGTCTGGTTTGAAAGATACAAATCTTACCAGTGGCTCTATTTAGATTTTGAACTTCATGAATGACTAGGGAGCACTACACATTTCCATCATTCCAATGAACTTTCTTCAAAGTGTTACAGAGGAAGTGGGCATATGGTTCATTTACTGCACACATACTGACATTGAACCACAAAGAAGTCCTGGGAAACCACTCAAAGCCTGGTTCACACACCAGGCTTTGGTCCTAAGGCTAAAGTCTGTGGGTTAAGAAAAGGAATTTGCTAAGCATCTACTAGTTTGTCCCTTCTTGCAGCCCTTAGCTCCAGACCCCATTCTTTGAAGTTTAGATTAACTGAGGACCTTTGCAGATTGGAAAAGGCATTACAGAAGGGAAATCAACATTTGCATATAAATTCAGGTATGTGTGGGAAATGGTGGGTATTTCACTTCGGCTACTGTATGGCATTTATAGGCAGGAATGCTAGACAATTAAGCTAGAGATGCACGTAAAATGTTTGTAAGACCTCAACAGCCATTCCATACACCACAGTGACTGGTCAGTGGGGACAAAGTCGTGATCTTTCCCCAACTGGCCACATGTTGTATCCTCCCCCGTGTTTATTTCATTTCACTTATTCAATACAGTCAAGTTCAGAGTGGATGAGCAGAGATGCACAGTACCTTTGGAGACAAGTGTCTTCATCCTTACAGTGCTAAGGGCATGAGCAAAAGCAGAAGAATTCATGGAAGCTATCTGTGCTATGAATCATTATTTATAAGCAGAACAAATTTAACTGTGGTACCATAAACAGAGTCCAACAGATGAAGGTAAGAGTTTAACTCTTACCTGGATTTTTTACTTACATTTAGTATGTAGAAACCCACACAGGAAACCCACTCCCAATCAACTATAAAAGAGAACCATATAAAATGAAAATCATAAGTTTCTATGGGCCCATCAGGGAGATGAGGTCACAAGGAAACTCATAACCTGAATTGCAAAGAGAGATAAGCCTTTTTAAGCATATGAACTGTATCATCTGTGGTAGATCCTGAGGAAAAGAACTAACCATCATATTCGTGAGTAAGGAGAATCAATAAGATTTTAACAGATCATTAAAGTATAAACGTATACTAGTATCCCAGTCTAGAATAGCTGAAGGCCCCAGACATAAGGGAAGTTCATGCTAACCCCTGACAACCACCAATTTGTTCTCTGTTTCTATGAGTTTGTTTCTTCTAGATTCTACATATATGTGAGATCATATAGTATTTGTCTTTCTCTGTCTACTTATTTCATTTAGCAAAATGCCCCCAAGTTTCATCCATGTTGTCACAAATGGCAGGATTTTTTATGGCTGAGTAATAGTTCATTCTCTCTCTATATACCACATTTTCGTTATCCATTCATCTGTCAGTGGACCCAGGTTGTTTCCATGTCTTGGCCATTGTAAACAATACTCCAGTGAACACAGGGGTGTGGTTATATTTTCAAGATAGTAATTGAATTTCGTTCAGATATGTACTCAAAAGTCCAATTGATGGATCATATGGCAGTTCTACTTTTAACTTTTTGAGGAGCCTCCATACTGTTTTCCACAGTGGCTACACCAATTTACATTCCTACCAACAGTGCACCAGGGTTCCTTTTTCTCCACAATCTTCCCCACACATGTTATCTCTTATCTTCTTGATGACAGCCATTCTAACAGTTGTGAGGTGACACCTTGTTATGGTTTTAATGCACATTTTCTTGATGATTAATGACATTTGCACCTTTTCACAGACTTGTTGGAGATTGGAATACCTTCTTTGGCAAAATGTGTATTCGGGTTCTTTGACCATTTTTAATTGGATTATTATGAGTTTTTCTGTTTTATTTTGTTTTGCTTTTGAGTTGTATGAGTTCCTTATACATTTTAGATATTAACCCTTTATTAGATATATAGTTTGCAAATATTTTCTCCGACTCTGTAAGTTGCCTTTTCATTTTGCTTTTTTTTTCTGTGCAGAAACTTTTTAGTTTGGCAAAGTCCCATTTGTTTACTTTTACTTTTGTTGCTTATGTTTTAGGTACCATATCCATAAAATCATTGCCAAAATCAATGTCAAGGAGCCTTTTCCCTATATTTTCCTCTAGTGGTGTTTTGGTTTCATGTCATACATTTAAGTCTTTAATTCATTTCTAGTTAATTTTTATAAGTGGTTTAAGATAGTGGCCCACTTTCATTCTTTTGCATGTCAATATCCAGTTTCCCAGCACCATCTATATTGAAAACACTATCTTTTCCCTTTGAATATTCTTAGTTCCCTTCTCAAATACTAGTTGACTATATATGCAAGGGTTTATTTCTGGGCTTTTGATTCTGTTCCATTTGTGTGTGTGTGTGTGTGTGTGTGTGTGTGTGTGTGTGTGTGTCTGTGTGTGTGTATTTATGCCAGTATCATGCTGTTTTGATTACTATAGTTTCATAATATAGTTTGAAATCAAGAAGTGTGATGTGTCCACTTTGTTCTTTTTTTTCCTTAGGGTTGTTTTGATTCTTAGAGATCTTTTGTGGTTCCATACAATTTTTAGAATTAATTTTTTCTACTTTGGTAAAAAATGCCCTTGGAATCTTGACAGGGATTGCATTGAATCTATATATAGTTTTGGGTAGTATGAACATTTTAATAATATTAATTCTAATCTATGAACACAGGATATCTTTCCATTTATTTGTGTCTTTTATATTACTTTTATATTACTTGTATAAAAGTCTTATAGTTTTCAATGCAGAGATCTTTCACCTGCATGGTTAAATTTATTCATAAGTATTTTATTGTTTTTGATGCTTTTATAAATGGTATTATTTTCTTTCTTTTTTGGATCATGTGTTTTAGTGTAAAGAAATGAAACTGGTTTTTGTATATTGACATTGTATCCTGCAACCTTATTTCTTTTTTCTTGCCTGATTGCCCTGGTTAAGACTTTGAGGACTATGTTGAAAAACAGCTGACAGTGGATACCCTTGTCTTGTCCTTGATATTAGAGGAAAAACTCTCAACCTTTCACTGTTAAGTATGATATTAGCTTTGGGCTTGTCATATGTGGCCTTTATCACGTTGAGACATGTTCCTTCTATACCCAACCTCTAGAGAGTTTTTATCAAAAATGGGATGTTGAATTTTGTGCAGTGCTTTTTCTGCAGCTATTGAGATGATTATATGATTTTTACTTTTCATCCTATTAATGTGCTGTATCACATTTACTGCTTTGGGTCTGTCACCATAAAACTTTTGTTTTGTTTTGTTTTGTTTTTGTTTTTGTTTTTATTTTTGGGACAGAGAGAGACAGAGCATGAACGGGGGAGGGGCAGAGAGAGAGGGAGACACAGAATCGGAAACAGGCTTCAGGCTCTGAGCCATCAGCCCAGAGCCCGACGTGGGGCTCGAACTCACGGACCGCGAGATCGTGACCTGGCTGAAGTCGGACGCTTAACCCACTGCGCCACCCAGGCGCCCCATAAACTTTTTAAAATAAATAAATAAAGTCATAAGAAGATGGTGGCATACGAGGATGCTAGGCTCGCCTCGTCCCGCTGGTCACTTAGATTCCACCCATATCTGCCTAACCCAGAAAACTGCCAGAAGACTAGCAGAACAGGACTCTCCAAAGCCAACCATGGACAAGAGGCCAACGGAAGAGGTTAGGAAGGGCAGAGAGGCGGTGCATGCTACACGGACGGGAGGGAGGGAGCTGGAGCTGTGGAAGGGCAGACCGCCTGGCAAGGCAGAGACCCTGAGTCCGGCTTGCAAACATGGAGGGGCTGGACTCCGCGAGTTCCGTCAGCCAGCAGGACTTAACATCACGAATGTTATAAGTCAACAGCTCCGCTCAGAGAGCGGGAAGGTGAGAGGTCACCAGGAGGGAGAGGTGTTGAACCCTGGAAGACAGAGCTCAGCTTGGTGGGGAACAAAGGCACTGGGCAGCACCATCTCCCTCTCCCATCCCCCAGCCGAAATCCCAAAGGGAACCAGTTCCCGTCACTGACCTTGCTTGCACCGTGCAAATGCCCAATGCTGTGCTTCTGTGGATCCATCCCTCCGATGGGTCTGCCTCCCTCTTGGTGCTGCAGGGCCCCTCCTACAGGGGACAACCTATGGCAAAGTGAGCTAAGCCTGCCCCTCCCACCCCCTGTGCACCTTGCAGATCCCCCCGGCTAATGCACCAGATCCCATCAAAGCAGCACCACAAGCCTGGCAGTGTGCAAGTAGCCCAGACAAGGGCCACACCACTCCACAGTGAGTTCTGCCCCTGGGAGAGGGGAAGATAAGGTACACACCAGTCTGACTCTGGCCCCAGTGGTGGGCTGGGGACAGACATCGTGTCTGATTGCGGCCCTGCCCACCAACACAAGTTACTCCGGACAGCACAGGGGAAGGGCCCTGCAGTTCTGCGCCACCCAGGGACTATCC
Source organism: Felis catus (assembly GCF_018350175.1). Lineage (NCBI taxonomy): Eukaryota > Metazoa > Chordata > Mammalia > Carnivora > Felidae > Felis > Felis catus. The sequence goes on from NC_058371.1 coordinate 22,568,279, forward strand.
AAAATGATGAAATGGAAGAATTCTCCTCAAAAGAAAGTCCAGGAAGTAGTGACAGCTAACAAATGGATCAAAAATGATTTAAGCAATATAACAGAACAAGAATTTACAATAATAGTCATAAAATTAATCACTGGACTTGAAAAAAGCATAGAGAACAGCAGAGAATCTATTGCTACAGAGACCAAGGGACTAAAAAATAGTCATGAGAAGCTAAAAAATGCTATAAATGAGGTGAAAATAAAATGGAGGTGACCACAGCTCAGATTGAAGAGGCAGAGGAGAGAATAGGTGAATTAGAAGATAAAATTATGGAAAAAGAGGAAGCTGAGAAAAAGAGAGATTAAAAAATCCAGGAGTATGAGGGGAGAATTAGAGAACTAAGTGATGCAATCAAACAGAATAATATCCGTATCATAGGAATTCCAGAAGAGGAAGAGAGAGAGAAAGGGGCTGAAGGTGTATTTGAACAAATCATAGCTGAGAACTTCCCTCATCTGGGGAAGGAAACAGGCATTGAAATCCAAGAGGCACAGAGAACTCCCTTCAGACGTAATTGAATCGATCTTCTGCACAACATATCATAGTGAAAATGGCAAAATATAAGGATAAAGAGAAAATTCTGAAAGCAGCTAGGGATAAACACACCCTAACATATAAAGGGAGACCAATAAGACTAGTGACGGATCTAGCTACTGAAACTTAGCAGGCCAGAAAGGAATGGCAGGAAATCTTCAATGTGATGAACAGAAAAAAATATGCAGCCGAGAATCCTTTATCCAGTAAGTCTGTCATTCAGAATAGAAGGAGAGATAAAGGTCTTCCCAAACAAACAAAAACTGAAGGAATTCATCACCACTAAATCAGCCCTACAAGAGATCCTAAGGGGGATTCTGTGAGTGAAATGTTGCAAGGACCACAAAATACCAGAGACATCACTACAAGCATGAAACCTACAGACATCACAATGACTCTAAACCCATATCTTTCAATAATAACCCTGAATATAAATGGACTAAATGCTCCAACCAAAAGACATAGAGTATCAGAATGAATAAAAAACAAGACCCATCTATCTTCTGTCTACAAGAGACTCATTTTAGACCTGAGGACACCTTCAGATTGAAAGTGAGGGGATGGAGAACTATCTTTCATGCTACTGGAAGTCAAAAGAAAGCTGGAGTAGCCATACTTATATCAGACAAACTAGACTTTACATTAAAGGCTATAACAAGAGATGAAGAAGGGAATTATATAATAATTACAGGATCTATCCATCAGGAATAGCTGACAATTAAAAATGTCTATGCGCCAAATATGGGAGCCCTCAAATATATAAAACAATTAATCACAAACATAAGCAACCTTATTGGTAAGAATGTGGTAATCGCAGGGGACTTTAATACTCCACTTACTGCAATGGATAGATCATCTAGACACAGGATCAATAAAGACACAAGGGCCCTGAATGATACATTGGATCAAATGGACTTGACAGATATATTTAGAACTCTGCATCCCAAAGCAACAGAATATACATTCTTCTCAAGTGCACATGGAACATTCTCCAAGATAGATCACATACTGGGTCGCAAAACAGCCCTTCATAAGTATAAAAGAATTGAGATCATACCATGCACACTTTCAGACCACAATGATATGAAGCTTGAAATCAACCACAGGAAAAAGTCTGGAAAACCTCCAAAAGCATGGAGGTTAAAGAACACCCTACTAAAGAATGAATGGGTTAAACAGACAATTAGAGAAGAAATTTAAAAATACATGGAAACAAATGAAAATGAAAATACAACAATCCAAATGCTTTGGGATGCAGCGAAGGCAGTCCTGAGAGGAAACTACATTGCAATCCAGGCCTATCTCAAGGAACAAGAATAATCCCAAATACAAAATCTAACAGCACACCTAAAGGAACTAGAAGCAGAACAGCAAAGACACCCCAAACCCAGCAGAAGAAGGGAAATAATAAAGGTCAGAGCATAAATAAACAATATGGAATCTAAAAAAACTGTAGAGCAGATCAATGAAACCAAGAGCTGGTTTTCTGGAAAAAAAAAATTGATAAACCTCTAGCCAGGCTTCTCAAAAAGAAAAGGGAGATGACCCAAATAGATAAAATCATGAATGAAAATGGAATTATTACAACCAGTCTCTCAGAAATACAAGCAATTATCAGGTAATACTATGAAAAAATATGCCAACAAACTGGACAACCTGGTAGAAATGGACAAATTCCTAAGCATCCACACACTTCCAATACTCAAACAGGAAGAAATAGAAAACTTGAACAGAACCATAACCAGCAAAGAAATTGAATCAGTTATCAAAAATCTCCCAACAAATAAGAGTCCGGATGGCTTCCCTGGGGAATTCTACCAGACATTTAAAGCAGAGATAATACCTATCTTTCTCAAGTGGTTCCAAAAAATAGAAAGGGAAGGAAAACTTCCAGACTCATTCTATGAAGCCAGCATCACTTTGATTCCTAAACCAGACAGAGACCCAGTAAAAAAAAAGAGAACTACAGGCCAATATCCCTGATGAATATGGATGCAAAAATTCTCAATAAGATACTAGCAAATCGAATTCAACAGCATATAAAAAGAATTATTCACCATGATCAAGTGGGATTCATTCCTGGGATGCAGGGCTGGTTCAACATTCGCAAATCAATCAATGTGATACATCACATTAATAAAAGAAAAGATAAGAACCATATGATCCTGTCAATCGATGCAGGAAAAGCATTTGACAAAATTCAGCATCCTTTCTTAATAAAAACCCTCGAGAAAGTAGGGATAGAAGGAACATACTTAAACATGATAAAAGCCATTTATGAAAAGCCCACAGCTAACATCATCCTCAACGGGGAAAAACTGAGAGCTTTCCCCCTGAGATCAGGGAGATGACAGGGATGTCCACTCTCACCGCTGTTGTTTAACATGGTGTTGGAAGTGCTAGCATCAGCAATCAGACAACGAAAGGAAATCAAAGGCATCAAAATTGGCAAAGATGAAGTCAAGCTTTCACTTTTTGCAGATGTCATGGTATTATACATGGAACACCCAATAGACTCTACCAAAAGTCTGCTAGAACTGATATATGAATTCAGCAAAGTCGCAGGATACAAAATCAATGTACAGAAATCAGTTGCATTCTTATACACTAATAAGGAAGCAACAGAAAGACAAATAAAGAAACTGATCCCATTCACAATTGCACCAAGAAGCATAAAATACCTAGGAATAAATCTAACCAAAGATGTAAAAGATCTGTATGCTGAAAACTATAGAAAGCTTATGAAGGAAATTGAAGAAGATATATAAGAAATGGAAAAACATTCCATGCTCATGGAAACGAAGAATAAATATTGTTAAAATCTTAATACTGCCCGAAGCAATGTACACATTTAATGAAATCCCAAAATTGCACCAGCATTCTTCTCAAAGCTAGAACAAGCAATCCTAAAATTTGTATGGAACCACGAAAGACCCCGAATAGCCTAAGTAATTTTGAAGAAGACCAAAGTGGGAGGCATCATGATCCCAGACTTTAGCCTCTATTACAAAGCTGTAATCATCAAGGCCGCATAGTATTGGCACAAAAACAGACACATAGACCAATGGAATAGAATAGAAACCCCAGGATTAGACCCACAAATGTATGGCCAAGTAATCTTTGACAAAGCAGGAAAGAATATCCAATGGAAAAAGACAGTCTCTTTAACAAATGGTGCTGGAAAACTGGACAGCAACATGCAGAAGGTTGAAACTAGACCACCTTAGACCACTTTCTTACACCATTCACAAAAATAAACTCAAAATGGATACAGGACCTGAATGTGAGACAGGAAACCATCAAAACCGTAGAGGAGAAAGCAGGAAAAAACCTCTTTGACCTCAGCCGCAGCAATTTCTTACTTGACACATCCCCAAAGGCAAGGGAATTGAAAGCAAAAATGAACTATTGGGACCTCATGAAGATAAAAAGCTTGTGCACTGCAAAGGAAACAATCAACAAAACTAAAAGGCCATGGGAAAAACTAACGGAATGGGAAAAGATATTTGCAAATGACATACTGCTCAAAGGGCTAATATCCAAAATCTATAAAGAGCTCACCAAACTCCACACCCGGAAAACAAATAATCCAGTGAAGAAATGGGCAGAAAACATGAATAGACATCCAGATGGCCAACAGGTACATGACAAGATGGTCAACATCACTCCTCATCAGGGAAATATAGATCAAACCCACACTCAGATACCACCTCACGCCAGTCAGAGTGGCTAAAATGAACAAATCAGGAGACTATAGATGCTGGAGAGGATGTGGAGAAATGGGAACCCTCTTGCACTGTTGGTGGGAATGCAAACTGGTGCAGCCACTCTGGAAAACAGTGTGGAGGTTCCTCAAAAAATTAAAAATAGATCCACCCTATGACCCAGCAATAGCACTGCTAGGAATTTACCCATGGGATACAAGAGTGCTGATGAATAGGGCCACTTGTACCCCAGTGTTTATAGCAGCACTTTCAACAATAGCCAAATTATGGAAAGAGCCTAAATGTCCATCAACTGATAAATGGATAAAGAAATTGTGGTTTATATACACAATGGAATACTACGTGGCAATGGGAAAGAATGAAATATGGCCTTTTGTAGTAATGTGGATGGAACTGAAGAGTGTTATGCTACCTGAAATAAGTCATACAGAGAAAGACAGATACCAAATGTTTTCACTCTTATGTGGATCCTGAGAAACTTAACAGAAGACAATGGGGGAGGGGAAGGGGGGGAAAAAAAGGTTAGAGAGGGAGGGAGCCAAAACATAAGAGACTCTTAAAAACTGAGAACAAACTGAGGGTTGATGGGAGGGAGGAGAGGGGGGTGATGGGTATTGAAGAGGGCACCTGTTGGGATGAGCACTGGGTGTTGTATGGAAACCAATTTGACAATGAATTTCATATTAAAATAAATAAATAAATAAAACAGAATTCTGATTTAGATGAATCACAAAAAATAAAAATGAAATAAATTAAATTAAATTAAAACTTTTTTTTTAAAGAACACTTAAATTGATGCAGAGATAGACTGCACTTCCAGTATAAACTACAACCATATTTCAGACTAACATAAGACAAAATTGTTCTAAATTTATCCAGAGGAATACATATGTGAGAAATACCCAAGCCATTTGTGGAATGGTACAACCAGATTTCAACACATTTTGTAAAGAAAGAATTAAAGACTGGGACATTGGTGTGAGAATGAAGAGTTCCTGTAAACAAAACAGGAAGTCTAGGGATATATTTTATTCCATAAAATATTGTAGGTTAACATGAAAGTGACATTTCAACGATGTTCAGAAGAGAAATTATTCAACAAATGCTGTTGAGGTATTTGTTTCTTGGGGGGAAGAAAAGACTATGACCCTATGTGAATTCACAATGTAAAATACAGATAAATTAGATTTAATTCCTATAAAATGAAACCATAACTGAAATATAAGAAAATAAACACCTGATTTCAAGTTGCAGTATATTTGCATGATAAATGTCTAATGATTAATTAAAAATATAAATAATAGAAAAAATAAGAATAGAGCGACTATCTCAACGTGGAAAAGTTAACTATAACTTGTCTTATTTAGATAAAACAAGAAGAAAAAAAGTAAAAAGGCAATAAACAAGATATTAAGATAATCAAATTTATTAACATATTCACATTTATTAGATATCAAAATAAAATCAAACTACACCAATGAACTAAAAGTTTCCTACTATCAACATAACATTGTTTTCAAATTATGAACACTCCACTTGTCGAAAAAGTGATAGAAAGTACCCTCCTGTATTTTAATGAAAAGGGTATAAATTGGTTCTGCCTTTCAAGAAAGAAAATTAGGAGAATATATCAAAAGAAGTAATGTTCACACCTCTTGACCTTGTAATTCTATGTCTATGGATTTATTCTAATGAAATACAGTCAGAGATGTTTACCATGCTTTACATATGATGGCATTTATCATATCAGTGTCATTTATAACTAATAAGAAAACAACTGAATATTAAAGGATTAAATTAATACTAGTATAGTGGCATGGACTATAGCTTTATAGTAATTAAAGTCTTGCTTTTATAGAATAATTAATGACTCAGGGGATGTTTATGGTATTGACTCCTTTAATAATATACACACACAAGGAAAATGTATTAAAATAACCATGATTATTTTTAAGTAGAGAGTTGGAGTTTTTAAATACCTTTTTTTTGTGTGTGGATTTTTGCATATATTTTAACTTGTTGAGTAATTGTCTGTATGTAATTCTCCAATTCTACTCCACCCCTTCTAACTTAAATGTACTCCATTTAGGCTTTTGTTCAAATGAAACTCTGTGAAATGGCTTTTGAGAAGTCCAACAATGATGCCTGATTTGCTAAATCTAATGGCCCATTGGTTCAGTTTTTACCTTACCTTGAACATTATAATGTTCGACCCCATTGATCACACTCTCTTCCTTCATAGACTTTCTTCACTTGGCTTGCAGCCACCATCCCCGCTTAGTTTCCTTCCAAACTCTCTCTCCCCAGCCTTTTTGCTGATCACTCCTCTGCTCCCTGAGGATCCCACAGCTCAGTCGATCTTTTCCTAGTTCATTCATGCTAACACTTGGCGAACTTAGGTTGTCTTACAACTTTAAATACCATCTTCAAGCCCACAGCACCCAAATGTATACCTCCAGCCTGGATGTCTGTCCTACACGTCACAATCAGATATCCAGCTGTTAAAATCCACACCACTTTAATATCACATAGGAGACGTCTCTTCACCTGCAACCTCAAGGAATAGATCTAGCTGACTCTACCCTAACATATATCGAAAATCCAACTCTTTCTCATCTAGTCTACAGCCTACCACCATTTTTTTCCCCTGAATAACTGTAATAGCCCACTCACTAGTGTCCCTGACTCTTCCACTGCTCAAGAATCTGCTGTCAACACAGCCACCAGAGTGATCGTTGAAAACGTGAGGTGAATCATCTTACGCTTGTGACCTACAAAAGGCTATCCGTTTCATTAAGTGAAAGAAATGACCTCACAGTGCCATATAAGTCCCTGTAAGACCGTCCCTCACCCTCATGCTCGACATCTCTCTGAGCTCATCTCGTTCCTTTCACTTACTCCGCTCCATTGTACACCGACCTCTTGCTGTTCATCAGATACGCGAGGCATGGTCCTACCTCAGGACCTTTGTACTTGCCTAGCATACTCTTCTCCAGAAAACTTATAGTTAACTCTCCCTCTTTTATTAAGGTTTTATTCCAACTTTATCTTCTCAAATGGTTTACCTCAAAAACTCAACCTAAAAGCAGAACCTAAGGAGCAGGGGGTGGGGGAGGGGCAAAATGGGTGAAGGCGACTGGGAGATACAGGCTTCCGGTTACAGAATGAGTAAGTCATAGGGACAAAAGGTAGAGCATAAAGAATATAATCAATGGAATTATAATAGCATTGTATGGTGAGAGACGGTGAGCAGAGTATAACATATGAGGTTGTAGAACCACCATGCTACACATCTGAAATGCATGTAACATGTCAACTCTACTTCAATTTTTAAAAACATAAAATAAAAAAATAAAGCAAAACAAAATAAAAACAGAAACTGCCTCCCAACTCTAATTTCCTAATCCTTTATAATCTGTGCTTTTTCCCACAACTGGGGTAAACATTACCAGGCTTAGATCCAGGCAAGAGAGGCCCCTGACCTAGGCTCCACATGTTGAAGATAGCACCCTGGCCCTTCTCCAGCTGAGCCTTCTTCATGGAGTGAGGGAGCCAGTCCACGGATGCAAGGGGCACGCGCACATGGAAGCAAAGGCCCTCCTTTCCTGGACCCTGATCTAAGCAACAAGCATTCAACCTGCCTTACCAAGCATCTTGTGAGAGCCTCTTCCCTGTGCGTGTGCCCTCAGGATATCCCAAGACACTCGTATGTGCGGTTGGGTCACAAGTGGCCCAGGAGAAGCTGCTGAGGGAGAGACTTGAATGGAGTCTGGAAAATGTAGGCCAGAGTGTTATGTGGGTGTGCACAAAGCTCTTTCCGTGTGAGCTGAAACAGGGCTGGGCAGGAAAGGGGGCTGAGCCAGGAACCAGCTGTCCATTTGCCTCCACTATCTCGACTTGAAACTCTGAAATGACTGAGAATCATAAATTGGCTTTTGGAAAATAGATACATTGTACAGCAGGTCTGCGATCCATTCATTCCCTTTACAAAGTTGTGGCCACAAAATTCTTGGTTGAAAAAAAAATGTAAAAAAAAAAAAGGAGGTTTGTTGATTCCACAACTCACGACTGTGACTGGCTTTCATTTAGAGCTTTCTTTTTCCTTCCTGCCAAACTGAGAGCAGGAATCAAATATATACAGACCTGGTTTTGTCATATATGGCTCATGAGAATATAAAACCTTTCTAGAAGATAATTTGTCAATATGTATCAAAAGTGAAAATGAGTATTTTTTTATCCTGAAATACCACATCTAGAAATGTACATTTAGCGTAAGTAGACCCCAATGGATCATTCATGTTTGGGTAATATTAAATATTACATTATTTAGTTTTTGATCTACATAGAGGAGTCCCTTTTCTGTTCCCTTATGGGAAAGCAAGTTCACCATTTTCCAATTATGACTCAGAAACATAGTGTGCTGTTTTCCTGGACCATGCAGATTTCCACTGGCTACAAGCCCTGATATTACTTTAAAGGAATTTCACTATAGCTAGGAATTTAGGCATAGGTTTCACTGCTAAAGTTTGCCCAAAGTGAGAATATTCTCTCTTGGAAAAAGAAGCTAAGTTCTAGTCCTGGCCATGGCTGTATGACTCTGCACAAGTCACCTTAAAATTCAGAACTTTTAAGGCCTTCATCTGTCATCTGAGGGATTAGACTAAATATTCTTTAGGGTTTCTTCTGACTGTAGTTTTTATGAATTTGTTCCACATTACAGGCTATAGCTGAGCACTCCAGAAAGGGGTAAGACATAATGGTTTTTTTGTTTTTGTTTTTGTTTTAATCACTGGAAGTTTATACCTCTTAATTCCCTTCACTTATTTCATCCCCACCTACCTCCCCTCTGACAACCACCAGTTTGTTTTCTGTATTTAAGAGTTTGGGTTTTTTGTGTGTTTTTCTGGACCATGTTTGTATTCTTGAGAGTCTGACCAAGAAAGTCCAGTTGACAAGAGACATGCTCAGTGATGATCAGAGCAGGGTAGAAAGTATTAACAGTACCTACAAGCCTGAGGTGTTTGACATTCCACTTGACTAAGAAAAGAATTGGTTGCACCTTTAGGATGATTCTAACTGCAGGAGAGGGTGGTCTCTAATTCTGGTAGAGGAAAGAGTTTGGCCTTTGAGAAAAGAAGACTATCAGCGTGGGATTCGTCCGTTATTATGCTCGTTCTCTTAATCATCATTTGGCTCTGCTTTCAAAATACCTCCCAAACGCGTCCACTCATCTTCGCATGCCTTGCGAATCCCCTACTCTAAGCCACCACCATCTCTCCGGGAGACTTCCAGAAAGGTCTCTGCACTGTCCCTCTACCCAATTGTTGCCCAGCTCTGTTCACTTACCACACAGAAAACAGAAAAAATTTCTTGCAATCAGATTATAGAACCCTAAAATGGCTTTCTTGCCACTCTAAGAATAAAACTCAAACCCTATTGGTGATGTATAAATTCCAACATGGAGGTCCAGCCCAACTTTCTAAATGTATCTCTTTTCCCTGCAATCTACACACTAGTGTATCCCAGCAGTGACCCAGACTGAATTTTTTTGTGTTCTTCCAATGAACCCAGCTATTTCTTACACTGGGTCCTCTACACTTGGTTTTCCCTCTGTCTGGAACTTTCTTCCACCCCATCGTCTTGTATCAGTTTGATGAAAAGCCATTTTCTCACTTTAGTCTCAGAAGTCAGTGGGAATTTCTTGGCTCTGACCACCTCCACCCTTTCATTTTGCCCCAAGCAGAGAGATATACATATATAATTATAAATATATATTTATACATTATAAAAATATAAATATAATACATAGATATGTAATAACTAATATATAAATATATACTTGTATATTATATAAAATATATATCTATTTTTTCCATTCTGTTTTTAACTATTTCAATTTATGAATTAACTTTTTTTTAATTCACTGATGTCATCAAACTCTCAGCCATTAAGTCTTGAGTTCCTTTTCTCCCTTACCTAGAATGGTTGCCTACTACCACCAGCATTTTCCAACACATGATTCTGCTCTCTCTTCATAGCATTTAAGGATTCAGAAATCCATAAAAATGCTCTCAAGTTGAAAAATAAATCTACACCATTTATATTCCAGCAATTATTACCAAAGCACACCTAAAAATGAAGTGATTTGATAGTTAAACATTTAAATGCTATTTAGAAAAAAAGGGGAAAGGTGGAAAAAATATTCTTGTGTGACAAGTTTCCAACAAGGACTTTTGTAAGGAAAGAATACTCTTTGTTTAGGTAGCTTTATTCTTTAGATATTTCCACTGTAACAGTAAATTTTACAGAGTAATTTAATAAAGTGCCTCAATTTAAATAGCTGTTTTCTTTTCCCTTGAAGACATTCCTCTTTTGTGATTAGTGCTTGAAGAACAGTAAAACAATTTCTGCACTAATCTAGGAACCAGCAACCAAGAAAGCATGATGCAAATTTTTAAATTAGTCTAAAGTTCAATCCTCTCAGGAACTTTTAGGAAATCAACAGGAGATTCTTATAAAACAAAATCAAGAAAATCTCATAAAGTGTTGTTTTTAAAGATCTATTAATACACTGTGGTGTTAGTTCAACTTTACAACACAGCATATCATATCATTGGATGCAGGGGAACAGTTTCACAGAGCCATGAAATAAAATATTACTGAGTCTTTATTACATGATTATTAGCTCATTAAAGCCACCAATATCTTATTCTTAAGTAACCGACATGATTCTGTTACTGTTCGGAAATAAAATGATGTGTAGCTGCCCAGTGGCTATAATAAAGTCACAAATAAGGTATCAAAAAGTAACAGAATGCTAAGTGACATTGGTGTGAACAGTAAGGGACATTCTTGTTTGCAGAAGTAATAACGCTTGTATCTGAAGTCATGACTTACGCAACCTGGCATGCATTCTTTGCCCACGGAGTTTTTTCTGAACTTGCTTGAGTATAGGACTACAGTAAAGAAATGGCAAATTGAGTATATGTTTTCATTGTCTGTGGATAAATGGACACGTTGGATAACCGACCATTTTAGACTTTCTTCTTCTCCTGCCCCTCCTTTTTCCTCTTTAATGGAATATATTTAATGTTCATGAAAGCTCATGGACTGACAGCTCTGGAGATGTATCGGTCCTCATGAATCCACAGGTACTGATCGGTAATTGGCAATATGTACTTTGCCCCGGAGAGGGGTTCAGTACCTGTGCTCGATGAGCTGTGGGTTTGCCGATGAAGTTATTGATGAGGATGGCAATTTGTGTCAGGCAGAGAGAGGTCAATACAACAAAATCTGAGAAAAATAACTGACTTTCTGTCGAATGCACATAAATAAAACATCAGGGATATAAATCAAAGTGGAGGATCAAAAGGGAGATAATTCTGTTGTTCAGGTCATACTGTAACAGGGGACACTACGTGTCACATTGTCTTTTTGATCTTTAGCATCCGTTTTTGTATTGGTTGGTAGAGAAAAAAGTTCAGGAAAAAATAAAACAATACATATTTTATTATTCTGATTAAATCAGAAGTTACCTTTTGCATATCCTTTTTCCGGGTTCCTAACTACCACTGGAGTATCTTTTTTAGAGACTCAAAATATTACCAAGAAAAATAAGAGACACCAAGCAATCAGAACCCACAGGCACTATAATCAAACTGAAAAGATGCAAACTGTAAAAAACCAATATGATATTCTTCAAAGTCTTCACATCAGTCTATGCTTTTTTTTCTGTAGGCTCACATTTCACTGATTCATTTTTGTGAACTCTTCTACTTTTGCAAATGTCAAGTTATTAGACTTCGTGAGACCAGTTGTGGAAAGTTAGGAAACTGTTGTCAGTATAGTATATTGAAAACAGCACCTACTGAAATCAGTAAGACATGAGTTTGCTAGACCAAATCTACTCATCCTAAATAAATGAATTTGGGCAATGTATATCACCTCCATGAGCATCCCTCTTCCTAGACATAGAATTTTAAAAATATAGAGTTATTTAAAAATAAGACAGTGGCTGTAAAATCATAGTCATCCAAGAGTGATATATAAATGTTAAAAATATGTGCACTCTAGTCAAAGCCTTCTGTAGATAGCATATACTAATACTAATGAATTAAATATTTGTATCTAATCAAACAGTGATTTTCAATTTGACAACATCAAAACAAGGAGAAGAAGAGTAGTCAGACTTGATAAAGAAAAATTACAGTACAGTTCAGTTCTTCAAAAACACGATCTTTCACCCTTATTCCAAAGACCTGTAATCATTATGACATCTTGGTGAATTATCTTTAGGAAATTTTGAGTTATCACCAGAAAATGTATGACATTAGTGAGCTAACTGTAAGAGAATCAATGATAGATATATATAAAATTTAAAAGTGTTCTTTTCAGCAGCTTCAGCTTTACTCTCAGGATCCATTTAATGAAATGATAAATATTCCCTCACTAGATTCACCTCCAAACTTGTGCAAAGCCTTTAACTTTGCCCGGAGGACCAACTCTCTTCTCTCCCACTTGATCTTGTTGAATGGTATTGCTGCAGTCAAGGTATGAGCTCATGGTGATTAGCAGAAATGGCTCATTGGCTCAGATGATGACAGATGGGTGGCATAGGAATAGTGCTATAGAAACACTCTTGAGAAATGCTACAGTGGTGAAAGTTATATTACATAGGATTTGTACTGAAGCTGTATATCTAATAGTAGTATTTAATTTTTATGTTTATACTGGAATTTCAGAAATTAAGTGAAATTGAATGATAGAAGAGAGAAGTCCTTTGTGATGACTCTAAAATACTGGTAGGAAACCTTAGTTCAGTTGCTCCATCATGTTATCCTAGCTAGTTACGCCCACTGCATAACATTGTACCCTCATTATACTGAAATTAACTACCCTCCCTTTCAGCTCTTTGGGCAACATTGAAAGCAATTTGGTAGGCTGATCCTGAGCCTTAAAAATATTCATGATCATTGACACATTATTATACTTCTGAACACCTATACAATGGAAATAATCTAAAATATAGAAAGAAAGAATCTAGATGCCAAAATATTCCACAGACATTTATATTTCTAAAAATATTGGAAACAACATATGTGGCCACTAGAAGGTAAACAGTAATATAAAATCAGTTTTATTCTTAATATGGGGGATTATACAGCTAATGTTTATAAAATTATCTAGCCAAGTGTGTGCTAGTATTGCAATATTAAGTGAAAAAGTCACAATAAAAAATTTTATATGCACCATGATGTGAAAAACATTCTGAGACAAAAGGTTGAAAGAAATAGAACAACATATTAATGTTGATTTCTTGTATAAAGAGAAATTTTTTCCACTTCTTTTAACTCTAATGTACTTATTACTATGTATATATTCCCTTCCTAGTCAAAAAACAACTTATAAAAGATTAATATGGGCATCATTTAGCTTTAGAAGCATTGGCAGTTTAGGGAAATTTCTCCAACGTACAGTCGTTTAAAGATTAGATCTCAGAGGAAATTGAACTTCCTAAATAATAATGAAGGTAGAGTCTTAGTAAAAAATGTATTTGATTCATTACTCAGTTATTCCTCTGGTATACTGGTAGATCTGATAATAAGACTCTGAAAGTCTTTGAAACTTCTCTATCCAAAGCATCTTTTTGCTTCCTAAATCAACCTGAAATTTGGAGAAAAACATGTTGGTGATTTTTTAAAATGTACCAGTCTCTGGACCACCTTGAGAATGCTGGCTATGGGTATCTGACATTCTAGTAATATATCACTGTGATGTGACATCCAGGGAAGACATCCTGATGAGAAATCACTTGCAAGACATTGAGTACCTCCTCTGATAATACGCTGCTTGAATATATCCTTGATAGAACTGATAGCTAGAGGAGGAATATTCTAAAAGAGCCTCCAAGAATCTCATGACAAAAAAAAAAGTACATGGTTTAATTTTCAATTCTAGATCATCTCAACAGGGAGAAACGTTGGCATGAATGTGTGTACAGCATATAGGGGAGAACTGATAGTACAGACATACCTTATTTGAACGTGCTTCACTTTATTGTGCTTCACAGATACTGTTTTGTTGTTGTTGTTTGTTTTTTTGGTTTTTGTGTTTTTTTTGTATTTTTTTTTAAAAATTGAAGGTTTGTGGCAACATGGCTTCAAGCAAGTCTCTGGGTACCATTTGCCACCGACGTTTGCCCATTTTGGGTCTCTCTGCCACATTTTGGTAACTCTCACAGTATTTCAAGGTTTTTCATTATTATCACTGTATTTGTTATGGCGATCTGCCGTCGGTGGTTGTATCTCCCTGAAAGCTCAGATGATGGTTAGGATTTTTTAGCAGTAACAGATTTCTTAATTAAGGTACGTACATTTTTTTTTCTGTTGCACACTTAAGAAACCACAGGATAGCATCAACATAAATTGTAGATGCACTGGGGAACCCAGAAATGTGGGTGACTCACTTTATTGCGATATTGGCTTTATCGCCGTGATTTGGAACCAAATCCATAGTACCTCCGAGGTATGCTTGTATAAAGAAAGTCTACCCGTGGAAGCATGCTTGGAAAGGAAACTTAGGTATGGCTATCTACCTGAGTAGAAAGTATCCCAAGTAGGGGAGAAACAATTATGAATACAAAGGATTTCCATTGTATTGTTACCCAGCTCATTTCACTCTGAATACATCCTTTTGACAGAAAGTTGATCCTTAAATAAAGGCAATGGGTTTTGCTTGTTGATTTATACCATCTCTCACGCAGGACAGTAAAGATACCTTTAGTGTTTGAGAAATAAGATTTTCTTCTAAGTAGATAAAATGTGGGGGAAATAGCTTCCAAAGTTGACATGGGTAATATTTATAAGACCATATGTCATAAGTGAGGAAACAACTTGCTACAGAAATTATGTTTAGAAAGAGCAAACAAATGAGTGTAGTTTTTAATATGAGACCTGATTCATATATATGTACACATATATAAAATAGACATATGTGTATAAAATATATATATAAATGTATACATATACATACAAGTTATATATATTTTTTTCTTTCCCCAAAATTCAGGTCACAAGAAGTGACAAGTTAGCACAATTCAAGAATTTATGTGACCGTTAATAGTTCCATTAATGGCTACACATCCACAAGAACACACTGAGAGGGAGCCAAGGTCTTTTCCTTTTCTAGAGAGAAGTGGTAAAGAAAGTCAATCATTGCCAAGATTCTTGCTCTGACTTTTGTCTCTGTTTCTTTCTGCCTGCTGGTTTCTTTCTCTCTTACTGCAGACTGGCTTCCTCACATAGATAGGAGCACATGGGCTCCTATCATCTCCAAGCCTCCTTTCCAAAGGTTCCACCACCAGGCTACCTCTCCTCTCTTAGTTCTAATATTCAAATTCACAGGAAGGAGTCTAACTGGCCCAAATCTTGTCAGATATTCCTGTGTAGATTCCTCCTCTATGGCATTTGGGCAAATTGTAAGCTCTGAAATATTTGTCAGTAGAACCATATTAAGTCTTGAAAACACCAAAGGAAATAATAGCAAGTGCTACTACAGTTGAAACTTCCTGCCCATCCCATTCAAGAATTATGATTTTTACAAGGTTGTGTATACTTCGTAATAGCCTCTTCACCTCTGACACCTAGACCACAAAAGTAAGTAACTGCCCAAGTAGAGTGTGAATCTCTCTAAAAATTCCCTTGTATTCCTGTTGAATATTTTATAAATAAACTTTTTATTTTGACATTATTATAGATTCATAAGCATCTGTAAGAAATAATTGGGAAAGATCACATGTACTCTTTAGTCAGTTACCCCCTGCGGAATCTTTTAACAGTGCAGTACAGTATCAGAACCAGGACACCTGCCATTGACACGGTCAAGAAACAGAACAGGTCTGTCACCTCAGACACCGTACATGCTGCCCTTTCGGAGCCCATCCTCCCTCCGACACACCTTGGCAATTACTGACCTGTTCATCATTTCTGTATCCTTGTCATTTCAATAACGTTACATAAGTGAAATCATACACTGTGTAACTTTGGGGATTGGCTTTTTTCACTCACCATAATTTTCTTGAGATTCATGCAAATGGTTACATATATCAACAGTCCTCTCCTTTTTACTGTTGAGTAGTGTTCCATGGTAAGTAAGGATGCGCCACAGATTCTTTAACAATTTATGCAGGGAAGGACACATTGGCTTGTTTCCAGACTGTGCCTATTGCAAATAAAGCTGCTATGAACCATTTGTGTAGAGGATTTTATGGGAACACAAGTTTTCTCTGGCATAAATGCCCAAGTGTGCAAAAGTAGGATTTGTATCGTACCTGCCTATTTACTTTCTATAAGAAACTGCGGAGCTACTTTCCAAAGTGGCTGTAGCATTTTATATTCTCACCAACGATGGATGTGATCCAGTTTTTCTGCATCTCTAGCAGCATTTGGAGTTATCATTATTATTTTTTAAATTATAGTCATTACGATAGGTAGTCAGAAATAATGAGAAGTAACTCATTGTCTTTGCAGTTTGCATTTCCGTGATGACTAATGATGTTGCACATCTTTCCATGTGATTATTTGCCATCTGACTATCCTCTTTGCTGAAATGTCTCTTCATGCCTTATGCCCAGTTGCTATTTTTTTTTTTTTTACTATTGAATTTGGAGAGCTGTCTCTATATTCTATGTTCTAGTCCTTTTGCCAGATGTGTGGTTTGCAAATATCTTCTTCCAGTCTGTTACTCATGTTTTTATCCTACCATCATCATTCACAAAATAAGTGTTTTTGGTTTTGATGAAGTCCAAATAGTCAATTTTCACCCCCAATTGTCAGGCTTTTGGTGTCAAGTCTAAGAACTGTTTGACTTGACCCTAAAGTTTTTCCTCTTTTTTTTTTTTTTTTTTTTTTTTTACTAACTGGTTCAGAGCTTTACACTTTAGATTTAAGTCCATAATTTTTCTTGAGTTGATTTTTGTATATGGTGTGAGGTTTAGGTTGGGATTTTTGTTTTGCCCACGGGTCCAGTTATTCTAACGGTGCTTGTTGCACAGGCTGTCCTTTCTCCGTCAAATTGCTTTCACTCCTTGGTCAAAAATCAACTGAACATATTTGTGTGGATCTCTTTCGAGATTCTTTATTCTTTTCCATTTATCTAATTCCATCCCTCTGCCAGTATTTCACTGTCTTGGTTACAGTACTGGCATTATAGGCCTTAATAGCGGGTAGAGTGATTCCTCCTATTTTTTTCTTCCTGTTCGAGATAGTTTTATCTGTTCTGTGCCTTATTCCTTTCTATTTAAATTTCAGAATAAGCTTGTCTGTGTGTACAAAAAGACTTGCTGGGATTTTGTTAATGTTAAATTTTTAGCCACCCTTAGAAAAATAAACTCAGAATCTTTCCAAAAGAAGCAAAAATAGAATACAAATTTTTTTTTTAATTTTTTTTTCAACGTTTTTAATTTATTTTTGGGACAGAGAGAGACAGAGCATGAACGGGGGAGGGGCAGAGAGAGAGGGAGACACAGAATCGGAAACAGGCTCCAGGCTCTGAGACATCAGCCCAGAGCCTGACGCGGGGCTCGAACTCACGGGCCGCGAGATCGTGACCTGGCTGAAGTCGGACACTTAACCGACTGCGCCACCCAGGCGCCCCTAGAATACAAAAATTTTTAATGGAAATTCATTAAAATTCTGTCAATCCGATGCTCAGTATTAGAATTCCTTGTGTAGGTTGAATGTTTCTTGCCTGAATCCCTAAGTTGATGTTCTATAGCAGAAGCTGGCAAACTTTGGCCCATGCCACCTCTGTCTAATAAGGCCTGTGAGCTAAGGATGTTTTTTACATTTTTTAAGGGTTGAAAAAACAAACACAGAAGAATATGTGACAGAAGCCATATGTTGGCCACAATGCCTAAAATGTATCTGTCTCTTTAAAGAGAAAGCTTGCTGACCCCTGTTCTATAGTGTCACACATTTGCATTTTGGAACACAAAAGGAAATAAATTGTTACCATCTAAAAAATGTAAAAATTCCTCACTGATAACTGCATTTACAAATATATACACTTCTTTTCAGCCAAGTTAAGATCACCAAGTAAATGAATCTCTAAGCTTTTGAATAGATTGTATTAAAATTATGAAACAGGGGCGCCTGATTGGCTCGGTCAGTTAAGCTTCTGACTTCGGCTCAGGTCATGATCTTGTGGTTTGTGGGTTCAAGCCCCATATCAGGCTCTGTGCTGACAGCTCAGAGCCTGGAGCCTGCTTCAGATTCTGTGCCTTCCTGTGTCTCTGCCCCTCCCCCACTCATGCTCTGTCTCTCTCGCTCTAAAAAAAAATGAATCAATGTTAAAAAAATTTTTTTAAATAAGGAAAAAATAAAATTCTGTAACAGACAATATACGTTTCTAATTTAATGTAGTTTTGCAAACTGAAAAGCACAATACTTTTCAAATGGAAGGTATTATTATTATTCACATTATTAAAGCAAGATAATTTTATGGAGGCAGCAAAGAATACTGCTTATTAAGAGCATGGATTTCTGATGGGGAGCCTGGGTGGCTCAGTCAGTTGAGTGTCTGACTTTGATTTTGGTTTAGGTCATGATCTCACAGTTTGTGGGTTCGAGTACCAGATTGGGCTCTGTGCTGGCAGTGCAGGGCCTGCTTGGAATTCTCTCTCCCTCTCTCTGCGCCTCCCCTGCTCGTACTCTCTCTCTTTCTCAAAATAAGTAAATAAATTTTAAAAAGAAGTTTTTAAAAGGAACAGATTTCTGAGCTAACTGCTGTTAGTTGAATCCTTGCTTTGTGACTAGCTAGTTGTGTTATTGGCCAAGTATCTTAACCTCTGTGAGTTTTAGTTTTGTCATCTGTAAAAAAAAAAAAAAAAAAAGAAAAGAAAAAGAAAACAGTGCTCATATCAGAGTGTCATAGTGATGATTAAATGTGTTAATACATGTAAAGAGTATTGCAGTGGCTGAAATAATGATCTGTGTAACATGCATTTATTAGTAATATTATCACTTATATGCGATTCACGGTATTCTTTGTTAACAAAGTCCAAAAACTAACAACTTATCCACATCACCGAAATCTTAAGGAGATGATTCTTCTCATGGTAGTTGTATTTATAACTTTTAAAGGAAATAATTTGACATTGTTATTCATTCAAGAGATATGGATTCTTTAGCTAGCACAGTGCCAGGCACTGCGATGGTCAAAAGATGCAGGCTCTCCCCCCACAAGGACATTACAAGGTGTATCCTTGAAACTGATGCAGTGACAGACCTGTATATTTTACTCAGTGTAAATACAAGTAAATAGCATTCTGTGAAATTTAAATGCCAGCCTGTAAGCTGCAATATACTTAAGTAAACATATCAACATAATGGATTTTTTATTACCTGGAAAGCAGAAATCATGAAAATAGACACAGAAAACTAAAATGTGAACATTACCCCAAGCTCCGTGCTTCAGAGATAAATCATGAACCTTTCTAATTCTGGCACAAAGTTATTGTATATAATTTTTATCTCACAATAATAAAGCGGACATGCAAAAGAATGCCTTGCCGTCAAGTTATCCAAGTTGCATTTGTATAGAAAAAAACAATTTGTGACTATTGGAGGCACAGTTACACTGAGCTGTAAATCAGAGCAGGAAGGCAAGCTAAATTTCTTCGATGCAAGTTTGATTCTCAAGGGTTGCCTAACTGCAGGCTAAAATGTAGTTGAACACATGAATAAGCTTTTCACTTTGTTGTCATGTTTTTTAGTATAGTTGGTTTCCTCCCAAACTCAGACTTGATAACTACTTTAAGTGTAGGGTCATTATTTTAAAGAGATGAAATGCTATGTCTGCCTTATGTGACAGAAAAGGAAACTTTCTCCCTCGATTTCCTTCCTTAACCTGCATTGTGCCTGTTATCCAATTATCCATGATGGCCAGTATCTTTATACTAAACAGCTAAAACCTTTCCAGAAAAAAAAAATCACTTCTAAAACGCAGGAAACATAAACATATACAAAAAATTTCAAGTGAATTTCTCTAAAATTTCCTACAAAAGATTAACCTGTTTGTAAGCCAATGAGTGAAAGGACATACCATCTTGTGATTCAGTAAAATTTCTTCCATTCCAAAGAGGGTAACCCGTAAGAAATATCTGGAAGTTTTTAAATAAGTTTTCCGAAATGTTATTTCTTGTTCGTCACTTTGTCACTAAAATCTTTAACCTGCGGTGTAACTTTTGTGGTTTGAAGACATGAGTCTGCTGACATCAGCACACAGTCAGAGACGAACCAGATGGAGAGAGTATTGAGATTTCTGCATATATTAAGCAGTAATACTCCACTTGAGATAACCTTTGCCTTAGTGCTTCATAAATACTTCCTTAGGCTGGAACGGGAATCCTATTCTTTGTATGATCGAAATCACCTACTAACCTACTAAATCTCTAGACAAAAGTCATCCAATCTGGCTTTCGCTTAAGTACAATATATTTAATCCTATACCAGACACATGTTCCCTTTTCAGACCTCAAGAAGAATAATACATTGAGGGATACTAATAGTTTCCCAATGTAAATAGGCCTCAAATTTCACTTTGCTCTTAAAACAGCCCTTCTAGTTTCTGAACTTGTAGAATGATTTTCATGGTCCATGTCTCAAATGATTTTAAAAAGGAATGAAATATCTTCATTAAACATACAATCATGATTGAGCTGAGTTTTTTCTGGTTTTTCAGACATTTAAAAATTTTTTTTTTAACATTTATTTATTTTTGAGACAGAGAGACAGAGCATGAACAGGGGAGGGGCAGAGAGAGAGGGAGACACAGAATCAGAAACAGGCTCCAGGCTCTGAGCTGTCAGCACAGAGCCCGACGCGGGGCTTGAACTCACGGACCATGAGATCATGACCTGAGCTGAAGACGGATGCTTAACCGACCGAGCCACCCAGGCGCCCCTGGTTTTTCAGACATTTAATGATCAAAGTTCATTTGACCTTAAGTGAACTGATGATGTGTATACAATAGCTAAATTCTGAAGCTATCTTATTATTTGTAGAGGCATCCTCTTAAGCCCAGAATCCCTAAAATATATATTCGGTCCCCAGATCGGAGGTGAAATAGCTAAATGATTTGTTTGCTGGAACATCTGAATATATTCAGCACCACAAATGCAGAGAAGCCTAACAGAAAGTAATTATAGGCCCGTGTTTACACCCACTTATTAGGAAGACAGAGCATATTGTGCAAGCAAGGGGTATCCACACGCTTTACGTTTAACAAGTTATCTCTCAGGCAGCTGTCATTCTGGTGAAGATAAGAGAGCCACACATCAAATGTAAATTACTTTTCACCTCATCGATCAGAGTCAAAAAAGAGCGCTTAAAAGTAAACAAAACCACCAGGCTGCTCAGCTCTCCCTGTGATTTAAGTCAACAGTTGGCATGAATGCTGAAGGGGAGTAAAGAATTAAGAGCACACGCAGCTCATTCTTCCTGGCTCGACAAATAACTTGCAGAAATTTAATTCAATTAACCAAATATTTATGAAGTGTCCACCGTGGAGAACGCAGAACAGGCTGCTCTCCCTTCAAAAGCCTACCATCTCTTAAATGGGGGTTGGGATGGGCTGGCGAGTGGCCAAAGGGCAGAAAGAGAGCCGCCAGGAGAATACAAATAACTAGATGGTAACATAAATACGCACACTGCCGTGAAAATTCAAGGGAAGAGATCTCATCTCACACAGAAAGTGTAGCGGCCAAGTGTACATACTTCAATCAGACCCCTGGTCTAACTTTTAAGAAAATAGAGACACTGTGGTATACAAGACTTGGCCTTTCACGAGAAGCTCTGACCTTGCAACAGTATCAACCAGGAGTCCCCAGCAAGTCGGTTGACTACTGAGTTAACAATTCTGAATTAACGAATCTGCACAGGAAAACCTAACCCCAAAGAAGAGGTCCCTGCCAAATGACTTGTTAACATTCCTTCAAGCATTATGGCTTTGTGAAATTACAGTTGTTGACTAAAATAGAGTTGTTGGCTAAATATAATCAACGAGGCATGTATGTAGGGGTCTAGCATCCGCCTTTATAAACACTGATTTAATGAAGGCAAGTTTTCATGGGGATGGAATTAAATTCCACAACCGCATCTCTGTTTAATAATATTAATTTCAGGGGCACCTGGGTGGCTCAGTCGGTTAAGCGTTCGACTTTGGCTCAGGTCAGGATCTTAAGGCTCGTGAGGTCCTGCCCCGCATCGGGCTGTCTGCTGTCAGCACAGAGCCGGTTTCGGATCTTCTGTCCCCACCTCTCTTTCTCTCTCTCTCCTCTCTCTCTCTCTCTGCCCCTCCCCTACTTGCTCTCACTCTAAAAAATAAAGATTTAAAAAGTAATAATAATTTCAGAATCATCAGAGCAATCTCATTTTACTGAAGTCAGGTCTGCATTTTTTATCCAGGCCTGGAAAGGCAGGGGCTGTCCAGAGATCCACGGTCTCTCCATTTCTTCCCTGTATGGCACATCCTTGTCCTCATGCTGGGGAGCAATGACAATGGCCTGTCATCACATCCATTCTAGCAAGCTCATAGGAGAAAGGAGTAAGGAGGCAAAGGCAAAGCGTGCCCACAAATTATCTTCCACAAACATTCCCAGAAGCTGCTGCACAATGAATTTGCATCTTGTTTTATCTTCTTTAGCAGAGTAGAGTCACGTGGCCACACAAGTTGAAAGAGAGCCTAAGTAATGTAGTTTTTCTTCTGCATGGCCCTGTGCCAACTGAAATTGAGGGTTTCTCTGAGAATAAAGGAGAGAATAGATTTTGGCCTCTCCCACATTGGCTGAAAAAGTATACATTCCTCAGCTCATCGTTAGTCCATAACCAGCCAAAGTATACTTTGCTAAGATGAGAAAGTATTGGGGAATTTTTATCCAGGAATTTCACTCCTGGGAATGTATTCTGAGCAAAATCAAAAAGGAAAAAGTACTAAATGCACAAAGATGCCTTTCACAACGTTATGAACGGAAGAAGAAGGGAAGTTCAACAACCTACAATAGGCAGATAGTTATATAAATATTGATAATTTCACAATGAAATAATATGCAGCAATAAAACATACTTATGAATTTTACAGACTCAAGGAATATATTAAGTGAAGAAGTATATAAAATGCCTATATACTACTATTATAATAATTTAATAAGAACAAATATGCATGAAAAAACTTGGAAAGGTATATATCAAAATAATACTAATGTCTATCTTGGAATAGTAGGATTAAGAGACACTTTTTCCTTTTTCTTCCAGTTTTTCATTTATAATGCAATTTAATATCAGAATATAATACAATTCAAATAATGATTAAGGATTTCCTCATTTTTCACGCTTTTCAATCCATAATATGCTACTTTTATTTGTATTTCATGATTCTCTCTAGTCTTATCTTTTATGTGTAACTCCCCAGTTATATCTGAAGGTGTCCATTTTTTAAAGTATGAAAAATTTTGTCACTTCAGGTGACTTGGATTTATAAATAAATAGAACTTTGATATTCATGTTGTATTTGCTACACCAGCCAACTATTATTTAACAAATTCTATTTAGAAACTGATTGCTTTTGTTAATAAGTTTGAGTTTCCATGATTAAAGTTTTAAGTTTTTAGTGAAACCTATATTTTCTGTTTTAAGTTTGATAAGTATACCTTGTAAACATGCTAAATAATAAATTTTGCTAAATGATAACAACCAACTATTTAAAATTCATGCAAGCCACTCATGGGAATATTATTATTTATTAGTCGCTTACCATGTATTATTCAGTATTAGTGGCCATCTTTTCTTGGGTTTATATGGAGAAGATGTCTGTAGCCAAAGTAAATCCAGGAAGTGATGGGAACTATTTAAAGTTCCAAAAGACCAAAATGACCACTTTCTGTGTTGTCTAGACTCTGGACAGCTCTTTCATGAGATGTATGGATGTCTTAACATGTCCTCCAGAAACAATAAAGGAAACAAAATGACTCATCATTTCCAAACGAGCACCCAGTAAGGGTACTGAAAGTAACGTGATATGAGAGATCAGATGGTATTTAACTTAACTATTTCATGTAGGAGTGTTTTTTCATGTGGGAATAATAGGATACAAAAATCAAATTTTATATGGAAGTGGCTGGGTGGCTGAGTCAGTTAAACATACACCTCGATTTCAGCTCAGGTCATGATCTCAGGATTTGGGAGATAAAGCCCCACGCCAGGCTCTGACCCTGGCAGCATGGAGCCTGCTTGGGATTCTCTTTCTCTGTCCCTCCTCTGTTTATTTCCTCTCTCTCTCTCTCTCTCTCTCTCTCTCTCTCTCTCTCTCAAATAGATAAACTTAAAAAACGAAAGAGAAAAATCAAATTTTGTGTGAATTAGAAGAAGAATAAAATCAAAACAAAAATGGCTCAGCTGCATGTTGAACTTTTTGTAAAACAAGGTGGGCAAATTTGTATGATTTTAGGAATTCACATACAGGTGCCTTGTCTCCTCTGAAATAATTCAGGCACCCTGGGAGACAATCTACAATGTTCCTAACTACCCACAAAGTCTGACCACAGATCTTTAAATTGAGAGAGACAGGTTTGTTAGAGGAACAGAAAGTTACAAGGGAAGCAAATGTGTCAAAAAAAAAAGGGGGGGGGGATACGTGCTCACATACAATACTATATGCTTCTGGCACGGACTCAAATACAGATAACTTATCTCTGTTAAATAAATGACTTCAAAAATACCACAAGTTTAAGAAAAGCTTCTCCGTAGTAAAAGTCATTGAACTGAAATGTACTCGTATAACAACTGTGTAAGGAAATGTCTGCAAGAGCATTTTTATATGCTCTTGTTAAAACTCAGAGAAAGTCCTGTAGCATTGGCACAGACATCGTTACAGTTTCTTGAGTAAACACAACGTCCTCTGCCAGTTCACAGGGGATTTCCTGTCCAATTAGTTAGTCACCCACCTCATAGCAAGAAGAGTGTCGTATGTGGGACACGTCTTGACATTGTTAATGCACCTCATCATTGTTCCAATTTCCATGCAGTTCATTTTACAGTCAGTCAAATTTTCCACCATGCATTTTATTACCAGACGACTTAAAAGATTCAAGCAGGTTTATAAATGAAAGGTAAGATTGTTTCGGATTGACATTCTTGCCAAAGGAAGAAAATCTGTAACTATCAGGGAAATATGTTCAAAATTGATACAGCAGGTAAATTAAAAAGACAGGCTGCTATACGCAGATATGTGATTATTAGGACTATATTTAATGGGCAGGGAGGAAATGTAGGAAACATAATGTATCAGAAAAGTAGGAGAACTCGCTTGTTAGTATTTAATGAGGAAAACGGCTATGTTCCCCCAAAGTCCTATTATGCCACCTTTCAGTGACCCTAATTGATTGGCTGAGTTAGTTAATGAGGTACTGTGTGCTAGTAATGCTAAGCAAAGACCTCTGTTCTTATTTTTTATGATAGCACGGATTGATTGCAGAGTATTCACCGGAGACTGGCAGATGTTTCTGGATGTTTCGTACATTTCATTCTCTATCTGCAGTGCTGAGATATTGTTCTTTGCCTGGAAAATTGACATTGAATACTACTTTTAATAGCAAACACAGTGATGTCTTTAAAATTCTAACTTTATGATAGTACTGTTCTACATTTAGTCTAAGAGAAGAACTTTTGGGAAAACATGCATTTGGTAGAAATCAGAAACGTGTGCTAGGTGAGACTAAGAAAACACGGCACAGAGTCTTTAAGAAAAATTGTCATAAGCTATTTCTGCCTCAAAGATTATAAAACCATAAATGCTATTTCTTAGGCAAAGGAAAAATAAAATAAAAATATGATTCCAAGCCTCGTCAAGAATTGGCAGCTTGTTCAAAAGTAAAAGCTAGTCACTTGTTTGTTGATTAGGATACCCTCACAAAATGTCCTAATGGCAAATAAGCCCCTCACCCTCTGTTGAATATTTTCTCATTTTTAATTCATTTGACATTCCCATTAAATCCATATGTCTTAGTCCAAGCTGCTATAACAAAATACCATAGACTGGTACTTCAATAACAGAAGTTCTCGTAGTTCTGGAGGCTGGGAAGTACAAGGTCAAGGTGTAGGCCAATGTGTTTCCTGGAAAGTTCTTTTTTCCTGGCTTGCAGATGGCCACCTTCTCTCTGTTGTCTCACATGGCTTTTTGGGTCCATGAATCAGGTGGTGGGTTGGGGGTGGGGGATGGAGAGAGGAAGCAAGCCCTGTGATGACTCCTCTTGTAATGGCATTAGTCCCATCATAAGGGCCCCACCCTCATGACCTCATCTAACCTAATTATCTCCCAAAGGCTCTATTCTCCCAATACCATCATACTGGAGTTGGTGCTTCAGACATAGGAGTTTGGAGGGAATATACACATTTCATTCATAAGGTCATATATTTACAGAAAGGTGATTTTGTGGTAACTAAACAGAATACTTGACTTTTTTTAGATAAAAAATTTTTAACTTTATTTTTGAGGGGGGGGGTAGGGGTAGAGAGATAGAGAGAGACACAGAATCCAAAGCAGGCTCCAGGTTATGAGCTGTCGGCATGGAATGTGACGTGGGGCTCAAACTCATGAACTATGAGATCATGACCTGAGCCAAAGTCAGACGCTTAACCGAATGCACCTGACTTTGAATTCCAACTATATGGTTTGTTCTTGGTACAGTGCTTGGCATGTATAAGGTATTCAAAGTATGTGTGCTATTTTACATATATTATTAATACAAACTGTACATTTGGAAAAGAGGGAAGTAGAAAACTATTCGTGCTGGACGTTGAGAAGACAGGGACCCTGCCAAATGTAAAGACTGGGCAAAGTCTTCATTCAACCTCAGTGCAAACAAGCAACTTGCTTTAGTGGAGGCAAGGTACAGGGTGGATAATAGTTACTAAATTCAGATTTTTTTTTCATACTCAAATCGAAGGGCTAACTTTCCAACAACTCATCATGCCAAAGTATAATATATATAGATTTGTGCACAATGTCATGTAGCCCTGCAATAGATATAATAATAATTTTGTTCCCCTTCATAACTACTTCAAAGAATTGTGTTATTAATCTACCTCTTTCTTCATTTCTTGAAGTAATTTACTCTGTTTATTTTTGGCCTTATAAGTCTGCTTATGGTGAAATGTTATAGCATTTAAATGTAGGTATTACCCACCATTGCAGGATTTCAAAAATACATGGGGAGATTGCTTTATTCCTTTATTATTCCTTTATTTCTAAAAGTTTCAAAATAAATCATAAAATGTCACGTTATCTAAGCACCTGATGGAACAGAGCATTCACAAGTAGGTAAGGCAGGTATAGAAATAGCCAGACAGCCCAGGAGCTCATGTGCTCAGGTCCCGGTGTTGTTTTCACCTGGTGAAACCTGCTTGGGGGACTGATATAAAGTCCTGCTTGCTTTGATGAGGTGAGGCAGGACAGCATATGTGGGGCTTCACTCTGTTCCGTGCTTTTGGGGAGGGATACAACTCAATAGTTCATCATCAGTCAGTCCCTAAGAGACCAATGTCCTTCCTTTCTCTAAAGCACTGTTCTATGTAGAAATTTCTGCCAAATCATTAAAATCTATTCCTTCGAAGTCTAGCAGATTAGAGGCTGTCTCGTTCTTCGGGTTCCCTTGGAGACTGATTCTGAGAGATTTCCATGTACGGCTTTTATTGGTGAGTGCTCTTAGAAACACCCTTCAGTGCTGAGGGCAGCAAGATTCAGCAGAGAGAGAAGCAGTGAGGGGCAGCTGCCATAGGAGTCAAAGCCAATTTTGGGGAGCCTCTGAGTCTCCCAGAATCTTCTACACTGAAGCAAAGGGATGCCACTACCCTGGGGAAAAACAGGAAGTAAAACTGGGTTAGAGGTAAGGGGTAGGGCTGACTTGGAGATAATTGTAAGATGTCAAAGGGGAAATTTCCAGAAAGCACCTGTAAAGATAGGTTGAGAGTTCTAGGAAAAAGTCAGAACTGAAGATCCTAATTTGAGAGAAAGTGAAGGGAATTTTCAGGGAGAGCTTAAGGAAAAATAAAGTCAAGGAGTGTTTTAGCAACCAAAGAGAATGAGTAGGGGTCATCGGAAATGGATAAGGAGACTCAAGAGAGAATGAGGCTGGAGACTCTGGGGATGTTCTATAACAGGAGTGGTAAATAAGATAAAATGTTGTAGTCTGGTAAATAGGCTTAGGGTTCTAAACCTATTTCTTTGAATTGATGATTAAAAATAAATTGTGACCTCCTTGAAAGCATTTTGATATTGTCATGGACAATGGAATTAGCATTATTTGGGATACAAAATGAAGTCATTGGGTAACAAATATTTGACTGCAAGGAATTTAGTGCCCAGCAGAAAAAAAAAAATACAGCACATAGCATGGAGGCAATGAGTATTTGTTGAAGAAAATAAAAGAATACATAGGCTATACATATATATATATATAAAATAAAAAAGAAAAGACGTTTCTGAAGTTGGAAAAAAACATATATTCCCTATAGTTTTGTATGATCTATATTTTGTTTTTTCTCTTTCTTGGGAAGCTGAGAAACTAGATTGCATTTGGTTGTATTTCATTTTTTGGCTATCTGGGCCATTCAGTTCCTGCTCAAGGGGCAAAGGTAGAAAAGCATCATTTCAAAAAGCTCTCATTGGAAAAAACCAGTATCATTTTTTAATAATAAGATATGCTGAGAGGGACACATTATGTGGTATTCTTGCCCAAAATGTAACACCTGAATCTCATCATTAGGAAACACCAGACAAACCCAAATTAAAAGACATTTATAAAGTAGCTGGCTTGTTCTCTTTAAAAATATCAAGGAAGGTTGACCCAGATTAAGAGGAAACTGATTCAGATTAAGGGAAATTAAAGCAATATGGCAAGTATACACAATACGTGATGTAAGACTGCATTCTTCCTAGGCAATAAATATCTACAAAAGACATTTATGAGACAACGGATGACCGTGAATTCAATAATACTGTTGTACCAATGTTGAAATTTCTTATTTTGAGAATGATAGTATAGTTATGTGAAAGAAAGTCTTTGTTTTTAAGAAACAAACAGTTATTTCAGGGTGAATAGGTACAACATCTCCAATTTAGTATCCATTCATTCAGAAAAAAATTACAGATAAATGATTGATAGATGATAGATAGAAGGATAGAGAGAGAGAGAGAGATGAATGATAGGAAAATTGATGATAGATAATAGATGGATACAGTAAAAGAATGATAAAGTAAGTTGGGGAAAATGTAAACAATTGGTGAATCTCAGTAAAGCATATAAGAGAGTTTCTTAACTTTTCCTGCAATTTTTCTGTAATTTTGAATTTATATTAAAAAGTCATGAAAAATAGTCTTGAAAACTAAAACAACACTTTGTTTCCAAAGTTAAGTCTCCATGTTGGGAATTTTTATTAAATCCAAAGGTACCAATACACTACAATAAGGGTACTGTGAAGCAGATGCAAAAGCAATCCTGCAGAGAATGGAAAAGGGTTATTTTAGGTGGTAATGGGCACAAGGAGTTTTGAAATGAGTACATTTCAGGCGAACACTGCCTGTGCAGTCTACTGAAACTGTCAAAAAGTAAGTTCATGAAACACGTTGTCAGGAAATTCATCCACATAAAAACTCAAACTAACAAAAAGATGAGACAGGATCAGCTTCCTGAGCTTTATGAACCTTTACATTTATACTGATGCTATTTTCAAAGGAGGAACAGTCAGGCATGTTTTGTTTTCCTTGACTTTGTGGGTTTAGAAATTGACACGATTCAACCGTACATGAATGTATCCTAATGGTTTGAAAAGAGCTAGCGTAAGAAACGACATTGAGAGAAATATAAGAAAATGGTGTTGAAAAGGATGGAAATCTCTGTCCAAAAATGAGAAATGGAAAACTTTCCCCAAAACAGTGTGGAAGGTCACACTGACAGCACAAGGCATTCATCAGGCATTGCCGATGTTCACTGGTCTTTGTGGAAGGCCCTTCTTTCCCGTCTATGATGTATTTTTATTCTCAAAGACTACGAAGAGACTCACTTCACTTGTGAACTAGTATCCACAAGTAACAAATTTATTAATTTTTAAACAATCAGCTCCCTCTTAAGGATCTAAGGTTTGCATGGCTATTTGACAAAAGGCGAAGCTTTTGTGAAAACGTGACTAAGCAAAATGCAGCAAAAGTAGGCCCTGGAACAGCATTGCCAATACTATCACCTTACTTTTTGTGAAACAAACATATAAACACACACACACACACACACACACACACACACACACGCGTGCACACACACAACTTTCTAGTCGCCATCTAATATCCTATAGTCCTCCCTCTCTCGTTTTCCAGAACAGCCGGGCACAGGCAGTGACATCTGACTTAAGGCATCACATTGACCATGTTCACATTAAGCCAAACCAATGAGTGTGATTTTAGTTTTCCTTGCAACTAGTGAGAGTGTAGGAAAAGCAGACTCAGTGAGAAGTAAACTTTAACAATATACCAACTTTGAGTTCATTCTTTGAGAAGATGGAATCAATACTAATGACAGACAATAGCATGTGGTATATCAAGATATTCAGTTCAGTAAATGAGGCAAATGTGGGAGACATCGGTCTTCTTTGCTTGCATGCTTTAAGAAAATATAAAGGCAAGGATCTAATTATCTGGTAGGTTAATATTTGGGTTTTAAATTCCTTACCTAAAACATTTATATTTATTTACATGAAAAAAATGGAAATGTTGTATTTAAACATTTCTAAATCTTCTCCTTCCTAAAAATTCCTTGATTTTGTGATTCATTTAATATCCTCACTGTCTTGATAAACTTAAAAGATTTTTCCAAAACTCCCAGCTGTGGGAAGTGTTGCTTTATGCATCATAAAATTAGGTTGCACATTTCAAATGTGTTCTCTGGCTCTCGATTCTTCATGTCTAAACAAAAGACATTATGAATCTAAGTAATAATAGCTATCACTCAGATTAAGAATATTTCAAAATAGTATGCGTTCACACAGATTGTAATGAAAGTACTATTTTTACATTTTATTTATTTGAAACCATTGTAGAAATTTCTTATCTAAAACTATTGGCTCCCAGGTAATTCAGCCTGCACTGTGATTTTGTGACACAAGGAAAAGAAATGTATGTAGAGGCGCCTTAGGCTTGTTCCTTACTAGCTCTTTCTATTACTTTCTCTAGGGAAGGCTGGCAGAATAAAATAGACTTTTTTTTCCCCTTGCCGAATGTATGCTGTTGAATCACCCTTGTTTTTCAAAGGCTTTCTCTACCCTTAGTTTTTGGAGAAAGAAGTAACTATGACTGTCTTGTTATGAAAAGAATTTTACTTTTCGTAACATTGAAAAAATGAAATCACTGAATAATGACTCGCGGCTCCACCTAACATTCACACTTTGCGTTGATTATATATTTTGCATCCAAATTTCAATCTATGATCACTGATTTTGCTGTTGATAGAAAACAGTGAAAGAGTGAAGATGTGCATATCATTTAGAGGGGGCATAGTCAAAAAGACATTTAATTCTCTTTCAATAGCTGCTTCTACTGACCTAATAGAAAACTTAGTTGTGGGGTAAGAAAGGATGTTGCTCTGTAATGCTATCAAAACACACAGCTATTATTTTTAGATATCAATTTTACTATCTCTGAAAATCAGTAGCAAGTTAGGTATTCCTATTGTTACATTACGTTTTCATGAAATGGCCAGATTACTGACTTCAGAAATTACTGCTTTTTACTCATAGAGCATGTAGACAGTAAAATATATTCAATCACAGACTAAAATATTCATCATTCTGGAAGATTTTTTTTTGCAAGAATCAGAACATAAATCACTTGCTGTGAACTGGGGACAGTTGGCTTTGTTTTGTTTTGTGTGCTTGCTTGTTTCTGAGACTGTCACCAACTTTACTGCCATGAATTTGAGTGCTCGGCATTGGATGATGTTCTCCAATACATTTTTCAGAGGCCATTGAAAAGAATTACTAACACCAACTTTACTATCTTGTGTTCTCTGATTTTATGCCGGTTTGCTTGCATTGATATTTCATTTCTGACCTGAATTGACATGCTGTATCATAGTCTTCTATGGGGAAAAGGTGATATTTTATGAAGGTATTGGATGAGGATTGAAAATTCAGAAATAATGATGAGTGCCCCGGGCAATATTCTGAAGCCGCTGAGGTTCATTTTTAGCAGCCACCCTCTCCTCTTTTTAATACCTCCTTCATATTTTTTGGTTTCTTCTGCCCCAGATTCGATCACCCCATATTCTCTTTCTGTAGCTAAGTGAGACTCATGTCAAATAAACATGCCTCCAAAGTGCCCTATTCTCCCTTTTTTCACTAACACCAAAACATCTCTTTTCCAAATGCCATTATTCCTTAGCCAGCTGTCTTCTGGAGAGCAATCAGAAAAAAATCATCTTTCAAAATCATCTAAAAGTATTAAGGGCTAGCAACACTTTTGTCTTCCAGTGGTATTTGCATTTTGCATCTAATTTCTCTTGGAAAATGTAAGTCTGAATCCAAAGAAATTAATCATCAATGATGTGATTTCATCCAGAGCTAAGGGCTACTCCATCTGGGTCAGAAAATTTTTTGTTGCTGTTGTCTCAAGTTACATGACCCTAAACATGCCTGAGCAAGGCCTACGTTATTGTTTGCAATCGATTTCTTATCAGCTGGACCTTCAGTTGGTTAGAGGATTGCTGGACTTTGGGAATGCTACATCACATACACATACAGAAAGATGGGCCTGGACTGTATTAATTCAAACATATTTTATTAAGCACAGTTCTGTGCCAGAGACAGTGCTAGAATTTTTAAAATAAGGATATAAAGAAAGCAAACACCAAATGCTAAAAGGCTCCTGTGCTAATGGAATTCACAGTCTAGAGAGGAGTGAGGGGTAAAAATAAGCAAGCTCAGTGCATCATACTAAGGTGCATCAAGGAGAGAAAGGAACATTGATGTTGCTTGGAGAGAACTGGTATTTGAATTATAATTAGAGAACACTAGATGAGTAATGTTTTAGTTATTTGGATTATGACGAAGTGCTACAAGAAAAAATAAATATGAGCAATTTGAAGGAGTCGGTGTCTTAGTCAACTGGGGCTGCTGGAACAAACATTACATTAAGAGCATACGTTTATTTCTCACACTGTGGGAGGCTGGAGTCCAAGATGAAGGTGACAGCATGGTCAGGTTCTGGTAAGGTTTCTTCCTGGTTTGTAGATGGCCGTCTTCTCATTGTATCTTCACTTGCCAAAGAGAGCAGAAAGGAAGCAAGCTTCCTAGTCTCTCCTTGTAAGAGCACTAATTCCATTCATGAGGCCTCTACCCCTATGACCTAATTACCTCCCCAAGGCCTCACCTCCTAACACCATCCAAATGGGGGTTAGAATTTCAGTGTGTGAATTTTGCGGGAGACATAAACTTTCAGTCGGTAACAGTACTTGCCTTTAGAGGATGCTGTAATGTGTTGCCCAGATTCCCCTCCAGGAATCAAGAATTTATTGCCCAGGTGCTAGGAGTACTATAACAGTTAGCCTTCAGCTAAAGGTGCATGTTATGTCACAAATGATATTGGCACGTGCCATGTTCATGGTTTAAATCCTCTTATGTATGGTTTTAACTTTGTAAGGAAACTTAAAAAGGAAGAAACCAAAGAAAAATACTTTATGGGATAACTAAAGTGAATTTGTTATAGGAGAATAAAATGTGGGAGTTTTATTACACAGAAAGACGATGTTTATTTTTTTTAAATGCACCAGCAACAAAAATAATCATTTTCCACAAATTCATACATTGATGCCCTAACCCCGAATACCTCAAAATGTGACTTTTTGAAGATAGAGCCTTTAAAGAAATAATGAAGATTCAGTGAGTTCATATGGGTGGGCCCGAATCCAACGTGCCTGGAGTCCTTATAAGAGGAAATTGGAACACCCATAGAGATACAGGAATGCACATGCTCCAGGGAAAGGCCATGCGAAGACACAGCAAGAAGGTGGCTATCTGCAAGCCAAGGCGAGAGGGAGCATCAGGAGGAACCAAATGGCCAACATCTTGATCTTGGACTTGTAGCCTCCAGAACTGTGACAGAATAAATTTCTTTTCTTTCGTCCTCTTAATCTGTTGTATTTTGCATAGCAGCCCTCTCACAATACTACACCACCCAGAGCACAACCCCTCCTCGTGACAGCCTCCATCCAGTGTGGGTGACATGGGGTTCATCCCAGGCTCGGAGCTTCCCTTGGGGTGTGCTAAGGTCTTCATCAAGACTGCATTGTAAGCCTACATCCCCCTCTTCCCAAACCAGCTTCCTCTCCTTCCTTTCTGTGAGTACTGACTGAGAGCACTCCCACATAAACTCCTGAGAAGCTGATCTCTACGCTGTAATTTGCTTCCTAATGACCCCATCCTGTGAGAGCAAAACAATTGTTCAAGGGTCTGGGGAAGGAAGGATTAAAAGACAGAGTACAAGGATTGTGTGATACAGCATGAGGACGGACACATGGGAGCGCAAAAATTTCCATATCACATGTTGACATCCACCAAAAAGCATTGTCGTGGAAGAGGCACAAGACGACGAGATGAGTCCAAAAGTTACATGACCAGCTTACAGCAGCCATCTGCTATCATCATTCTCCAGAAGGCAGTGTACATTTTAATCAATAACCATCACGTGATGATGTGTCCACATTAGGTAGAATTCATGCGTCTAGAAACTAAGGGGAAGCAGCGGCTTGGCCTTGCTTACCACCGCTCTCGGTGAACCGTTTGAGAAATTTGTACTTCTCATTCCCCCAAACCTGAGTTTTTTGGTATTGGAGGCCCTGATTTGGGGGGACATAGCAAGAGGCCCACTGAACCTCTCTCTGGTTGCTCATAGTTCATGGCACTTTACATTCTTCATGCTAAGAGATTTGCTGTCAAAATAGAGAGTTGCCACTTTGGTGAGGTAATTAAACAGATCATCAGAAGGAAATAGGGATGCTCTTATAAAGGGGGGCAGGGAGAATTATATTTAGCATCCAGCTGATTACCTTGGATGTGTATCAGTACACCCTTGAGTAATTTTGACAATAAATAGACAAATGCAGAAGCTATTGCCTGAGAAAGGCTTGAAACCAGGGGCTTGTGCACCTCACAGGTAAAGGGGTAGGTCTTGCCCGCAGGCAAGCCACTGGAACAGGTGAAGGAGGTAGGTGAAGGTAGGCATCTAGAGTGGTTGGTGGTAAAGAGATGGTGAATATCTGTTGCTCCTTCAAGACTATTGGTAGCCTTTGGGGCAGTACTTCGTCCTATTCTTTCTCTTCTAACTTTCCAACAAAAAGAGACTTCCAATTCTTGGAGGAGTTGCTCCCAAGACTTACCTAAAGAAGTAGGTCTGAGTGGTAAAAAGAATGGGCGGTGTGGGCACCCTGATGTGACACAGATTCCTCTTGAGGACCGAAAGATTTATTTCCTTGGCCACTGAGAGTGTTACCAGCAGGAAAGCCCTCAGTTCTCAGCCCTCTTCAGGAAATGCCTCAGCTACAGGTTGTCATCCCCTTTTGCGGCAGTCTCTATTCAATAACTGGTTGATTCAGGGGCTACCCCAGCTTCTCTCCCTTTCCAAACCACCCGAGCAAGTGTATGTACTCACCACACCTTTTTCATACGATTCCCAATATTCTTCAGTGGAGATTTCCTACTTAAAGTGTGAAAACATTGGCTTAGTGGGTAAATGTTGATCAAAACTTCCAAGGGTGGCTCCTAATAAAGTTCCTGCACCCTAATCTCTCTCTTGGAGTCGGCTTCTCAGAATCAGAATGTGTGACTCTGCCCTTTAGCGTTCATATCCGACTCTGCCGGTTCTGTAAACACTTTCTCCTTGAGTCCTCTGGAAAAGCTAATCATGAACATTTGCACAGAAACCCAGAAGTTCGGGTTGACAAAAATTCTAAACACCCGTCTCCTTCTCATTCATTCACATTACCGTAATTCCCGCCCTCCTCTCCAAACCCTGGCAAGTCTGCTCGGGCTTCTGTGCCAAGTATTCGAATGTGTGTCTACCTTTGTTACATGAGCTAAGCTTTGATCAGCCTCAGTATCAGGGGTCCGAAGAGAGCTACAGAAACACCCTCAATGCTTTCAGACATATTGGCTAGGGGAGTCAAATAGTTCCCTGACTTCCCCAAGGATGTTCTTTGACAAAACTTGAGGACGAAACACACCCACGCAACTGTATGATCTCATAATGTCTTTTCCCTATATCTTGGATATTCTTTTACTTTCAGTAGAGATTTCTACGTAAAGCATGAAAAACATTGCATTTGTGAGTGAACGAGATCAAATCTGTAGATTCGTCTATGTCTGCTTATGCCAAGTTCTGCAAATAGTTGCAAACTCTACCAAGTTTGTTAAAGCCTATGCTGGCAGAGCGTTTGATGGCGTGACTGCCTTTTTGTTCTTTTTTATTTCAGTTCCCTTTGTTCTTGTTTAGTAAACACAAATTACCTACTAAACTAATAGAAATTTGAAGATTTTTTTAAAGCAGTACTAAAGGCAAAAGATATACCTATTTGGCAATGACCTAAGAAAAATGACAGAGAAAGATGAAGGCACAATTAAAAGGTTAGCCAAAAGAAATCACTAGATAAAAATTTCACTTCTTGAAAGTTATTGTTTCTAGGTGACGGTGTTCCAAGCCAACAAACAGCATAAATGTGGGATGCCTCGGGTGTCAATAAAACAGGAACATAAAAGAGGGTATTTAAGTATAGCACACATAGTGTTTGTGTAAATAATGTAAGCTCAGTAAAGATAAACAGCAGAGAACTAACACTGCAGCTTTTCAAAATGTCTCTTTTAAACCATTTCTGCCAGGGCTGACAAGGACCAGACACAATGTGTGCTTGGAAACAAAGGAATTGTGAAGTATCTGACCCATCTCATTACCTGTGCTACATCAAAATAACCCAATAGACATGTAGGACTGTGACTGCAATTTTGAGAAATAGTATTTGGGATGACTTTATAAAATTGGGGAAGTGCAACCTGAAATACTGAAGTCGAGATGTCACAATAGATGAGAGACTCACATCTAAATGCTTCTTTTGATTCTTATCAACAACTCCCTCCTTGAAAGGAAAAGGACTACCAGTCCTGTGGCTGTGAACCCCCAGCCAATAACTAAAGAAATTGTGTGTAATGAAGAACGAGAGGCTGCATCATGCTGGGGTTCCCTGTGTCGGCTCTACTGTGGTGAAATGGACTACACGTGGGGCACAGATCGCAAGACTCGTCACATGCAAGATGCATGACCCTCTCCTGCCCTTCCTCTTACTTTTCTGGGAACTTACCTTGAGCTTCTTTCAGAGCTCTTCGCCGGCTCACCCTTTAAGTATTTGAGGACACCTCTTGATGGGTATGTTCTCGCTGGGTAATCACATCTTATTCTCATAGTTTCAAATTCCACGTGCCCTAATCTCTGTCTTTTATCTGACCTCTCTTCTTAGCACAACATTCAGATATTTAACTGCCTGCTGAAGATACATCGAATGGAACGTCCCAAGGGCCATTCAAATGCAGCGTGTCTAAAATCAAACTCAGGACTTCCGATTTTTCGTACAACTTGTCTCTAAACTGGCTCACACGTGGCCTATTTCCATAGCACCGTTAAACCCCCAAGTTAGATCCCTGCCATTTTTCTCCAGCCTTTCTCTTCTTCCTATTCCGCTGTATCTCTCTTCTGTCGATCCCTCCGCAGCTCTCCTTCGGACCATTGCAGGACACTTGGAACGTGTTACCCTGTCGGCAAGTCTCTTCCCTGTCTACTCTGTCCTGAGCCTGCTAATACACATGTCCCTCAAAAACATCCTTGATGCTTTGACATCACTACAGAGTGAAGTCCAAAGCGTAAGCTGTGTCTGTCAAGGCCCTTTAAGCCTGGGTCCCGCTGGACATCCGATTGTCCATCACCATCTTTGTCAGGCCTCTACATGAGTCCCTGGCTTCAGTACCTGACTAGGAGTTTTCCCTCTGATTTCTGTCTTTATTCTACACTTGATGAGCTCCTTAATTACAGTTTAGACCCTAAGTTACCTTAACCATGTTTATGACTTTCTCAGCGACTTACTAGAAGGACGAAGATCATGTCTCACCTGTTCGGTCACCCCAAAAGACTATTTTTTCCCAATTTTTAAAATTGAAAATCTATTTCAGGGCACCTGGCTCAGTCGGTTGGGTGTCCTACTTTGGCTCAGGGCATGATCTCATGGCTAATGAATTTGAGCTCTGTGTCGGGTTCTGTGCTGACAGCTCAGAGCCTGGAGCCTGCTTCGGATTCTGTGTCTCCCTCTCTCTCTGCCCCTTCCCCATTTATGCTCTTCCTCTCTCCTTCAAAACTAAATCAACATTAACATTTTTTTAATTGAAAATCTATTTTGAATACTCTAGCAGACCCTTGCTCTAAAATCTTCTAGGTGACCCAGACTTTTCCAATGTAGTATTATCAGCTAATGTTATTTATCTCCTTTCCATGCTCCCTCAGCTGCTTTCTTTCTTTTTAAATTTTTTTTTTCAACGTTTATTTATTTTTAGGACAGAGAGAGACAGAGCATGAACGGGGGAGGGGCAGAGAGAGAGGGGGGACACAGAATCGGAAACAGGCTCCAGGCTCCGAGCCATCAGCCCATAGCCCGACGCGGGGCTCGAACTCACGGACCGCGAGATCGTGACCTGGCTGAAGTCGGACGCTTAACCGACTGCGCCACCCAGGCGCCCCATCCTCAGCTGCTTTCTATAACATATTCAGTTCCCATCCCCCATTACATACCACTTCCAAATTCATCCAAATACAATCTACTCTTTGTGGTGCTTAATTCCAGATGAAAAAAAAATTAATTTCATTATAATTACATTCATCACACTCATTCTTTGGTAAATATGCCAATGGTAAAATGTATTTATTGAAAATTTACCACCTGAAAAACATATTAACTTATGTGCATGCAATAGAAAATGATAATAGAATTCAACATTTGTATTTTCTAAACTTTATGAAGTAAAACTTGTTTGACACGGTGTTCCTCTCTTCATGATAGGCCTATTCTAAAAACTTATGTTCGTGGATACCAATCACATCATTTTCTGGGTAGAGCTAGATGTTTATGTTCAGTGTTGTTTTTACCTTCTCAAAAGAGCAACTTTTCTTTGTTTTATAACCATCAAAGATTTCTTTTTTTTTTTTTTTTAGATGTTTATTTATTTTTGAGAGAGAAAGGACAGAGCATGAGCAGGGGAGGGGCAGAGAGAGAGAGAGGGAGACACCGAATCTGAAACAGGCTCCAGGCTCTGAGCTGTCAGCACAGAGCCTGACATGGGGCTGGAACCCATGAACAGTGAGATCATGATGTGAGCCAAAGTTGGAAGCCTAACAGACTGAACCCCCCAGGCGCCCCACCATCCAAGTTTTCTGCAATGAAATTGTTTTGTTTCATTGCTCTGTTTAAAGTGTAGCTTTAGCCACTTCCATGTGATTTATATGCCACAATTAAGGAAATTAAATTCCCTGTCGACTAATAATTCAAAATAGAGTCAGTACTATTTTAACTTCGTAAATTATGGATATCTGAAAGCGCTTCACAATTCAATTTTCTGTTTAGTGATGAGTGCAGAAGTACATTCATGTTTGCTAGCGTTTTTATATACACCTTTTAACTACAAAAATTTCTAAATATACTTGTCTAGGAACAACACCAAAGTTTAATGTAAACTTTATAACAGCTTCTGAAGAAAGTATTATTTCAAATAATGCATAAAATACTAGATGATTACAAGAATGCTGAAATGGTACATATGTGACTCAGAATTATAGCCACTCCCATATAAAAAGATTATGATGAATTAATAACATTAAGATTATCAAGCCAAAAAGTCTCATCTTACAGCATAATGATTCAAATGTAAATAAATATAAAACATTAACTTTTATAAAATATGCAAGCATTTCTAACTAGGACCAATGAATGTCTCAAAGCACTCACTTCGTTTTCAATCATTATGCAATCATGTATGAATCCATGCATAATTTGAGCTTTATAATTATCTTTTAATGGGAATAGTATCTTCATATTTAATTTCTTTTTCAATCTGCATATGCCCAAGGATAGCAGAATGCATATGAAGAAATTCCACCTCAGGGAGTAGAGCTTCAACTTTATAACAACATAGGAAAAGGTTAATGTGGTACTCTGTGGTTAATTAAAGCAGGGTCCCCAGTAGCCTACTTCTTAATTAAAGGATTGTTCTAAATAGGACATTCATTTTATCTTCTTTTTAGTTATACCCAATGGCCCTGGTTTGCCGGCCTAAGAGTTGGAGGGTAGAGTCTCATCCCTACACTCCATGTGCCTTCACGGTCAAGGAGAATGTATTCTTCATCTGCATTCATTTCCCTTCATCTACAAGCAAATGCTCATCCATCCCTGCCGACACACGTGGACCTAGAGCACATCTGGGAATCAAGGTGGACATTTATAAACACATCTATGGAAAACCAGCTGGAAGCTTCTTGAAGGCACAGCTGAGTTCTTACTCATCTCTTTAACACCTCATTGTCCATCCTCTGGCCTACAGAAGGCACTATTAAAATATTTATTTTGACTTCATTGATTAGACAATAGCTTGATAATACAGCTCAACTCATTTTACTCCAGCATACAAATAACCGCCACCCCCCCGCCACACACACACACACTTACATCTTATTTTAAACCCTGTTCTTAACTCTCAGCGTCATAAATTGGGTGAAAATGTATCCTGGTTTATTCCTGTTATCACGGCGTACTTCTTAATAGTGCTCTTTTCGCAAGGATGAACATTGTGATCAGCAAATAATGTCCCCCAATGATGCCCATGCTCTAATTCCTGCTATTTGTGAATATTTTTTCTTACACAGCAAAGGGATTTTGCAAATGTGATTAAGAGCATGGACCTTGGGATGCAGATATTATCCTGGATTAGCTGGGTGGGCCAAACTAACGAATCCTTTAAAACAATCTTTCCTGAGTGAGTCAGATCTATGGCAGAAAAGAAAAGAGAAAAGATTCTAAGGACAAGAGGGATTTGACCTACCTTTGCAGGCTTTGAAGCTGGAGGACAGAAACAAGAGACAAGGAATATGCGTGGCCTTGAGAAACTAGAAACAGTCTTCTGTTCACAGCCAACAAAGAAAGGGGAGCTTCAAACTTAACAACCGTAAGTAGCTGAATCCTGCCAATAACCCAGATGAAGAAGGAAATGGATCCTCCCCTCAAACCTCCAAATAGACAGCCCAATGACACATCTGATTTCAGCCTGATGAGACTTATACTGTATTTCCGATCTATAGAACTGTCAGGTAATAGATTTTTTTAAGTGTACTAATTTTCAGGGTACTGTATTGCTCGGGCTGGCATAAAAAATACCATACATCAGGTGTCTTAAACAACAGACATGTGTTTCTCAAAGTTTTAGAGGCCGGGCAGTCCAAGATCAAGGTACCAGCGGATTCAGTTCCTTGTGAGAGTTCTCTGCTGGCTCATAGAAGGCCACCCTTTCACCACATCCTCACATGGAAGAGAAAGCAAGTTCTGATGTTTCTTTCTCTTCTTATAGGAACAGTAATCCCATCATGGGGACCCCACCCTCTCGATCTCATCCAAACCTCATTACCTCCCAAAGCCCCCATCTCCAAATACTATCATATTAGGGCTTAGGGCTTCAACATATAAATGGTGAGGGGGTGAGGAGAGATGACAAACAGGCAGCAGTAGAAAACTAATACACATTTTAATTACATTGTCACCCTAGTTAGGAAGCTAGGTCTGAGCAATGACTAAGGAGCCTGCCTAGGAGGAGCCCAAATTATAAACCCCCTTCAGTTCAAGAATCAGACTATAGGGCCACCTGGGTGGCTCAGTCAGCTGAGCATCCGACTTCGGCTCAGGTCACGATCTTGTGGTCTGTGAGTTCGAGCCCTGAGTCTGGCTCTGTGCTGACAGCTTGGAGCCTATTTCACATTCTGTGTCTCCCTCTCTCTCTGCCCCTCCCCTACTCACTCACTCACTTTCTCTCTCAAAAATAAATAAACATTAAAAAAAAGAATCAGATTGTGTGCAGAGAGGGAAGAGAAAGACTGGACCCCCATCTCTTCAGTACCTGTCACCACACTGTCCAGGTCTTGAAGAAGAGAAGGAGGCATATATTTTACAGCAAGCTATCAGGGGTTGCTGGTTGCATGTTATTAGAAGTTGAAATGTAATTTCATCTCTCCAGAAGAACCAGTTTGCGGATATGTACAGAATGACAATGCTGCATTTCCGAGTCTCCTAATGCAGGGGAATGAATGAGTTATATGAAAGAAGCAAGCAGTTAAGTGTGTGAAAAAAGCTCCTTCAGCTGCTTTAGACTTCCACTGATGGAGCGCTGACTTCTGCCAGTGCCTTGGCCGCTCTTTCAGACCCGAGTGCTACTTTGTCTTTTAATTTGACATTCTAGAAATTAGTCACTTTAGTTTTAACCAGCTCACTTACGGTTGAGCAATAAAATTCATCTCTTCAGGAAATCATTTTTTCTCCTTAGGAGAAGTACAGGAGTAATAGAAACCTACAAAGTTGGAAACCGAGTGGCAAATTCTCTTTGAGTGGTAAACCTGACATGGTTCTGAAGAAAGCTTCTTAGTTGCCCTGAGAAGTGGATCGTGTGCAGATAACTGTGGGGATAGATGGGGGTGGAGGTGAGGGAAATTCTGTAGGAGTGAATGTGTCCGAGAGTGAGGAAGCCTGGGTACCCCCATCCAGCACCAGCCTTGCCACCGTCTGGGCTAGACCAGCAGCTTCAGCAGTTCCGATGACCTCAATAGAAATGCACATTCCCGGGCCCTACCCCAGATCAGTGGAATCTAAAACTCTGGAGGTGGGGTTCAAAAGTCCACACTTTCACAAGCCCTTCTGGTGATTCTGCTGTGTGCTAATGTTTGAGAAGGCATCCTAACAAAACACAGCAACCCCCAACCAATCACTTTCTAGAGTATTCTCTTCTGAAGTTACCTTGTGAGATGCCTTCAAGGATATGAACAGAAGATCCACTTAGTAGGTCGCTGCAGCTGGGGGCACCTGGGTGGCTCACATGGTTAAGAATCATCAGACTCTTGGGGCGCCTGGGTGGCTCAGTTAAGCGTCTGACTTTGGCTCAGGTCACGATCTCACAGTTTGTGAGTTCAAGCGTCATGTCAGGCTCTGTGCTGACAGCTCAGAGCCTGGAGCCTGCTTCAGATTCTGTGTCTCCCTCTCTCTACCCCTCTCCTGCTCGTGCTCGCTCTCTCGCTCTCTCTCTCTCGCTCTCTCTCTCTCTCTCTCAAAATAAAAGAACATTAATAACTTAAAAAAAGAGAATTATCAGACTCTTGATTTCAGCTCAGTTCCTGATCTCACAGTTTCGTAAGTTTGAGTGCCACATAGGGGCTGCTTGGGATTGTCTCTTTCTCTCCCCACCCCCCACCCCCAATAAATAAATAAACTTAAAAAAAGAGGTAGCTGTAGCTGGAAGATTGTTCTTTTTGAGAACTGGGTACTAATGGTAGACTTCTTCCTATGTGTCAAATGAGGTTCTTAACACAATGGGTGCTTAATAAATTAAAAGTAATAATGAAAATTGATAATATAGTAGCATTTTTAGTGGGCGAGAATCCAAAAGAGACAAATTAATTATGTCAGTTTGGTCTCAAATTCATGCAGCTTGTTCTTACATTTGCATTTCAGACTCTAATTCATTTACTTGTATAGTAAGAAAATATTGCAGTGAAAAATGGTTTGGAAATGTGGAGACACACAGATTCATATGCCTGTTTCCTTCCCTGCCAGTTAGCATATTTAAACACAGCAGAAACTGATTTATCTATCTCTCATAAGTTTATTTACTTTTCTTTCTTTCTTTCTTTCTTTCTTTCTTTCTTTCTTTCTTTCTCTTTTCTTTTCTTTTCTTTTCTGTCTTCTTTCTTTCTTTCTTTCTTTCTTTCTTTCTTTCTTTCTTATGTTTATTTTTTGAGAGTGAGAGAGCAACAGAGACAGACAGAGCATGAGCTGGGGAGGGACATAGAGAGAGGGAGACACAGAATCCGAAGCAGGCTCCAGGCTCTGAGCTGTCAACACAGAGCCGGACGTGGGGCTCGAACTCATGAACTGCGAGATCGTGACAGTAG
The DNA here is from genome assembly GCF_018350175.1 of Felis catus. NCBI lineage: Eukaryota > Metazoa > Chordata > Mammalia > Carnivora > Felidae > Felis > Felis catus. The sequence continues at coordinate 22,612,900 of NC_058371.1, forward strand.
CCGAAGTTGGCCACTTAACTGACTGAGCCACCCAGGCACCCTAAGTTTATTTACTCTTCTGATAAAAGTTTGACCTTCACCACTTTTTCCTAGAACTGCAATCATCTGAATAGCTACAAAAGTACATTGAAAATAAAAACCCAAATAATGGAAGGCTAATGATGATCGGATCTAAGAAATTTAGCACTTGAAAATGACCAACCATGGTTACAGCCTTCTACAAAAAAGGGTGTGAAGTTTATCAGAAAATGCTAATGAGGAAAATAATAATTCAGACAGCATAGACTATTTTTTTTCTTTTTCAACGTTTTTTTTTTTTTTATTTTTATTTTTGGGACAGAGAGAGACAGAGCATGAACGGGGGAGGGGCAGAGAGAGAGGGAGACACAGAATCGGAAACAGGCTCCAGGCTCTGAGCCATCAGCCCAGAGCCCGACGCGGGGCTCGAACTCACGGACCGTGAGATCGTGACCTGGCTGAAGTCGGACGCCCAACTGACTGCGCCACCCAGGCGCCCCTGCATAGACTATTTAAAGTCTGTGTATAATTAAAAGATTTTTAGAAAGAATTGCAGCAAAGAAGATCTATACAACTGTAGATTTGTTTTAAGTTTATTTATTTATTTTGAGAGAGAGAGAGCACAAATAGGGAAGGGCAGAGAGAAGGAGAGAGAAAATCGCAAGCAGGTTTCATGCTGTCAGCAAAGATCCCAAAACAGGGCTCGATCCCAAGAACTGTGAGAGCATGACCTGAGCTGAAATCAAGAGTTGGAAGCTTAACTGACTCAGCCACCCAGGTGCCCTGACAATTGTAGATTTTAAATGGAGCTTGCATTGTTTGTTGGTTTGAACATACTTTAGACTGAGATGTTAATATAATCTAATGCCATTGTAAGGCATTAAGTCTAATTTCACTGTATGCCTCAAATGATTACTGCCAATTCTCTTCACTGTGTGCACTTCGATAGATTTGACTAATTTAATCCTTGTATCTAAGCAGTGTTCCCAGCAAATCCTAGAAATATTCTATGTAACTAAAAGCAACGCCCGTGGCAAGTGAAAAACTTACAGAATGCTCTGGTTTCTGAAGACCACAGCCAGACTCCTACAAGTTGGAAAAGATAGGGAAAAGTGTTTCTTAGCGTATTAATGAGAAGCTGGTTAATTTGGCCTTCTCCCATACACCACGACATTATAATACCCAGATTGGTATGGGACAGCATTCTCCATCATAAAAATCATTAAAGGCTCAAATGCCAACTCCTGGGAAACCCCCCATGAAATCAAGTCAATGTACTCTCTCTCATAGCTCTCTCTGTTGTGTTATATAACACAGTATACAATAACACTCACACCTTATTGTAAATGCAAGGTGGCTTCTCCGCTTTTACTCTTAGAGCCCAAGTTTCCAGGATCAATGTGTCTTTTTTTCCCCTAGTATCCAACAAAGTAATTAATATGTTGTATATCCTGAATAAATTTGGAATGGGTAAATGAGCAAATGCTTGTATCTAACGTTTGCATTTACGATTAACAGTTAAAAGCAAATATGGGTGATAAGCCAATGGTTGTCTCAACCTTATACTAGTTGTATTTGAAATTTCTGTTGAGGCTTTGTAAAAACTTTGTGGTTTGATGGAATAGAAAAAGCTAATGTAATACTCTTGCTATTATCATCAAACAGTGGGTTTATTTCTAATTATATCGAATTATATTGAATTATATCTAATTATATGGAATTAGTGAAACAAGAATTATAGATGGATGTATAAAAGTAAACGTGTATCTCTACCTGCAACCCATCTTTGTTTTCTCTTCTCACTTTTTCTCCAAGTCTCATTTTACCCAAAGGTAATTCTGTACTCTTTAAATAACTTACTCTTTTATGTAATTTATACTAACAAATCTTGAAGAACTGAGGTACTGTGTTTCTAACACTGAAAGACTGATCAGGGCAATGACAGAAAAGCACAGCGTATTGTTGACTTTTGTTGTACTTTTGTCTCAAATGTTCCTACATATTGTCTGTCATTTTATAATAGCGTTAGTCATTGGAATACTTTCTTAATTAGACTTTTCTTCTCTCCTTGGTTCATAGTTATATCTGTCTAAAAGAAAATGTGCATGTGGATATGAAAATAATTCATGTTCATTCAGTGCTGGGATTATTCATCTGTAAAGACTTTTTGCTGCTTTTCAACTAGTGAAGAGAAACCAGTTTTTCTCTTTAATTCTCTAAGATGCTGGATAGTCATTAACTTGTGAAAGGGGGTAAAAGTAACATCTGACCCCTAACTCACCGTGTGATCCAAGGTCAAATAAACTTAATCCGGCTGAGCTTCTGTTCCACGTCTGGAAATTAAGAAATCCGCCCTTAGACTATGTCGAACTTCCATTCCAGCTATGTGCCTGTATCTCTGACCACTTACCACGTGCCTACACCATGCTCCCTGACACGTGGAGTTCTCTGAGGTGGTGCTACCCCAGGTCACACACACCCTCCCAGGGTGTGTAATGGCATCTACCAGTTTGTCACCGTGCCAATGAGGGGGCTCTTGAATGACTTGAAGTCATACATCGATATATTGCTGACTCCCGGCTATAGTACCAAAACAACTTCTTCATTTTCATTTTCAAAAGCTTCCTTGGAGAGTATTTTCAAAAAAAAATTCTAACATTGCTTCCTTGGGAGCTGGGACGCAGGTATGTGTATGAAATATGGCGAAATTTTCAATACATGAAATTTGCAAGAGCCACCTCGTGCAGAAACTGAATGGAGGAGAAATTTTTGTCAGAATGGTTTTGATGTACGTCAGCCATAGGTCTGGATGTATGTGATATGAGCCTTTATTTACATTTGCTGTTTACAGAACCAAATACGTTTCTCCAAAACTGAGAAAAAAAATCAAGATAAATTTCCCTTTTAAAATACACATATTGACAAAATCTAGGATGATTTTTCTCTCATTAAGTGTCCTTTAAGTTACAAACAAAGAAACTTGAAGTAAATCCAAACCACACCTTCTCTGAGGACAAAAGTTTCTTAGAATGGCTTTTAACAATTTTAAATTAGATATACATGAACAGCTCTGTTAGCCCCCTTAGGGAGTTTAAGATCTGTTCTTTGCCCAAGGCTTTTAAAAAGTCTTAACTTCTCTTTGGCTCTTTGCCTCTGCTTCTCACCAGAAACTACCTAATAACTCTTTTTTCCTGGACAAAATGCAGTCTTTAGACCCATCCTTACGTCTCCATCAGTATGCTTATTTTGGTCGCTACACAGAAATAGAAAGAAAATGAGGTCAGGAAATATATGTGTTACAGCCACCATTTTCATAAAAGCTGCCTCCCTCCATTAAAAAAAAATCGCCTTCATGTTGGGTAACAAAATAGCAAGAACACAGGTTTACCGTCAGAGGTAGATTCAAATCCTATTTCTGTCACCAACAAGCTATGTATCTCTGGCAAAATCTTTAATCTTTCTCAATCTTCATGTGCTCAGTTATTCAAGTGATATTTCCGGGTTGATGGGACTTAAACGCAATCATGTGTGGTCTCCCTCTGGGGATGTGCCTGGAGTTGAAGATATTGACCATTCCTTCCAACGCTATTCAGAGTGTGGTTTTAAGGGAATTACAAAGGGGATAAAGCCTTACAGAAATAACCTGAGAGTGGCTGACAGAATATTATTTTAAAAAGGACGTAGTTTATTCCCCAAACTTAATTCTGTTTGTAGAATAGGCAAAGAGCGCAGTCTTGGAAGTCACGACACATGAACGAGGGGCCAAATGAAAGGGTCTAAGTGTGTCAAAACTGATATGTACCATATGTGGTACTAATAACTTCTGATGCACAAAATAACATCGTGTCAGTGTATAATATTTAACTTCTCTCAGTCTTCCTCTTCTGTCTCTTGAATCCAGATCCCTTTTCAGATGATATCTCCTTACATGATGTGCCTTCCTGGCACTAGTAATGATATTCTGCCAATGGATATACTAAAGGTTAACCCTCATTTAAAAAATATATATATAGTGCTTTGGAGAAATAATTCATCTGTTTATCTTCCTATATTGATTTTTGCCAAAAATAGCCTTGTCATACTACAGAGAAGCTTCTTAGAAGCAGAAGTCGAAATGATTTCTACTTAAATCATTGGCTGTCACTTTGGGTTTATAAATGCTGACACTTCTAGCATATTTTTCAAATCCTTAAAAACTGTTTTTATTTCATTTAATATATGTCTCAATGTTAAGACCTCACTTTGACAAGATAAGCCTTTCCATCTATTCTTCGTTTAGCTCAAAGCATGTTTCTGGGCTCCGTTTCCTTTATGCATTAAAAGATCAGGAGGAAAGGCTTCAGGATGTTTCTAATGCCCTTAGGAGACTCCCCTCCACTCTGTGTTCTCAGGCATTAACAGTTCCCATTATAGAAATCATTAGAATTTATTTTTACTGACAGGTAATTGACCCACCCGCTCAAGGATGGAGTAGCTGCAAGAGCAACACAAGGTCCAAGACAAAACTAAACGTTGAATAAATAACTGGCAGAACAAGTTCCACTGGCTGCAGTGTCACTTTCCACCACTGACTGAGAGGCCAGGGTTCTCATGCACCCTCGCCCAAGCCTGGGACCTGCCATGTGATCTCTACCCTCCAACCCACAGACACAGGCTACGGTGGACCTAACCATCATCTTGGCATTTTATTATTTCCTAAATAACGTCTGCCTCAGAACCTTAATTCAGTACAACATCAATGGGAATCAAGCAGAAAGTTACCGTAGTCAAATTCCTCTGGGAAACACCTAGTTAACCAGAGTTAAAGAGAAGTCTTTGCTGTAAGACTGCTCAGAGCATTTAACCTACTAACGTGCAAGGTGGATCTCCCAAAAAGAAATTGGGTTATGGAGTTGCTATTACAGCTTACGTATTTTCAAGGAACGTTTCACTGTTTTTCATGGAAAACACCATAGACTGTATTGGCAGGAAATCTGTGTCAATATGAAACATGAAATATTTGGGGATAAATTTAACAAAATAGGGCAAGATGTCTGCCCAGAAAACTGTTGAACAGTGCTGAAGAAGGTACATAGAAATACACCAATTTAATGGGAAGACTCAGTATTGTTAAGATGCCAGTTTTCCCCAAATATATCTATAGATTAGTTAAAATCCCAGTAACCTGTAATGTGTAAATTAATAAATGGATTTTAAAAGTTACTTGAAAATGCAATGACTTAGAAAAAATATTTCAGGGCTTAGTATAATTTTTTTAATGTTTATTATTTATTTCTGAGAGAGAGAGAGAGACAGAGTGTGAGTGGGGAAGGGGCAGAGAGAGGGGGAGACACAGAATCTGAAGCAAGCTCCAGGGTCTGAGCTGTCAGCACAGAGCCCGACACAGGGCTCAAACTCACAAACGGCGAGATCATGACCTGAGCCAAAGTCAGATCCTCAACTGGCTGAACCACCCAGGTGCCCCAGGGCTTAATATAAATTAAAAAAAAAAAAAGAGAGATGTGCTCATGGGCAATAATAAACTATAGTATCATGGAAAGATCCAAGATAATTCAATGGTAAAATTATAATCTTTTCAATACATGATGCTGCCACAATTGATATCCCTATGGAGAAAGTATGAACCTTGACCTTAGCTTTCACAACATACCTCAAAATTAAGTCAAAATAGACATAGGTATTATATATTGTAAAAACTAACATTATAAAAATGTTGGAAGGAAATCTTTACAACTTTGCACCAGGCAATCATTTCTTTAAAAAGAACACAAACCAGAAGAGAAAAAATAATACATTTAACCTTATCAAAGTTAAAAACTTTTGCTCTTTGAAAGACACCATTAGTAAAACAGAAAGAAAATGTATAAATGGGAAGAACTGTTTGAAACACATGTATCTGCGTACTTGAAATACATATATCTACAGTGTATTTCATACTTGTATCAATAGTACGTAAAGATCTCATATCACTCAATAAGAAGACAAGAATCCATTTTTTAAATTGGCAAAAGATTTGAACATTTTACAAAGAAAAATATACAAATGGTTAGTAAGTATATACAGGGATGTTCATGATCATTTTTAATCAGGAAAATTGGTAAAATGATAAACACTTACAGATGCATTGGAATAGCTAAAATGGAAAAAAAAAACCCTAATAATACAAGTATTGGCAAGAATGTGAAGAAATTGGAATTCTCAGACCCTGCTGGTGGAAATGTAAAATGATACAACCAGTTCAGAAAATAATTTGGCATTTTCCTGTAAAGTTAATCACACTCTTACCATCCAACCCAGCAAATGCACACGTAGGTATTTAGCCAAGATACACCAAAACTTGTGTTTCGAACAGTATTGGTACATGAATGCTTCCACAGTAATAACCCTGACCTGGAAACAACACAAATGTCCATCACCAGGGGGATAAACAAACTATAAATTAATCTATAGAAACAAAAAGTAGATCTGTGTGGTTGCTTGGTTCTGGGATTGGAGACGTTGATAACAAAAAGCAAGAGGAGGGATGAGAAGGTTCTATATCTTGATGGTGGTGATGATATGGGTGTGAACATCTGTCAAAACTCATTCCACCTACTACTTACAGTGCATTTTATTGTGCATATATTATATCCAATGAATAAATTTGATTTTCACAAATAAACAAAGATGAAGGAAGAGCAAGAGAAGAAGGAAAAGAAAAAAGAGGAGAAACTCATACGAGGCCAAGCTCTATTACAGCGGAAAGCTATTTTCGTAGTTTCCTCAGAGGAGTAAGTTGTGCCCAGATTCCCTGGCACGTTCCTGTAGAGGAAGATTGCCAAGGTCAAGGTTTGTGGAGTGTACTTAGTCAGATGAACCTGAGACAGTCACAGAAGTTCACACGACTCAGCATGGCTTGGAAGCAGCATAATTGTCCCCCGCGTGGAGGGTGACGAGGGATTGGAAGAAGCCTTTGTACTGCTGCACAATTATGTACCTCAGCATGGTGCTAAGGTAGCAGATAAAACCCTTGCTGAGTTGAGGACAACAAGGACCTCTCTGACAGGAATGCAAGATGACACAGTGATAATCAGTGTGCACTGACAGGAGCCACATGTGATGCCTGTCATGTCAGTGGCTGCCCACACGTACAGAGGACACCTAGGATCAAGTCCTTCCAGTGCCAAAGTCTTGGAAGATGGAGTCTCTCAGACCTTACAACTCTAGGGAAGGGGACCCCAAACTGTCACCTTACACAATGGGTGGAGGTACCCAATAGAAATGAAGATGAATTAGAGCAAAATTAAGACATTGCATCCCTGTAGCATCTGAGGTTTCAGCTAAGATTTGTACTTCGGAAAGATCCATGATCTCCAAAGGAATCTTTCTTTCAGCAAAGAGCACAAAAGTAGTCACTAATATTTAAAATGTAACCCCCTTAGCTTAGTAGTCTCACTTTGTAAAACAGTCCATACAATAAATACACTGGGCTAGGATTTGAAAAATGTATTTTCATGGGGTGACTGGGTGGTCAGTTGGGCGTCCGGCTTCGGCTCACGTCATGATCTCACGGTCCGTGGGTTCGAGCCCCGTGTCGAGCTCTGTGCTGATGGCTCAGAGCCTGGAGCCGGCTTCAGATTCTGTGTCTTCCTCTCTCTCTGCCCCTCCCCTGCTCATGCTCTGTCTCTCTCTGTCTCAAAAATAAATAAAAATAATATTTTTTAATGTATTTTCATGGCAAAAAGAAATCATCTGGGCCCTAATCATTTCTCAACCCCAATGTGGGTGCATTCTCTCTCAAGACAGTTATGTAGCACAGTGGGTCTTGTGCCAGTAAACTTTTGTGAAACCTAAAGATAATTCTTAAAAAATAAAAAAAAAGATGATTCTCTTAACATTTATGGCTTAAAATAGAAGTATCAGTTAACAGAGACCAATAGAATAGACTTCTTGTGATTTTAATATTTACTTTTAAATTGTAACTGCTTAAGAAATCTGCCGAATGACAGAGTTCCTCAAGCAGATGATGGGTTAGACCAGAATGACAGCATCCTTTCAAATTCTCTAAGATTCTGAGATCTGTTTTATTAGAAAAATTGTTATCCACAGGGGATGGAGAGGAGAGGGTGGCAGAGGGCCAAGAGCAGGGGCATCACCAGAAAGATGAAATGTTAGGATCATTTGGCAAGGATTTTTTTTTTCATTATCATTGAATGGACCTACCCTACCTTTCAGAATTCTGATTCACCTAAGGGTATAATTACAGAAAAAGTTCAATATGTATCCTGTACTCCCACACTTATTCTCTGCACCTGAGAAACACTGTATTATATAATCTTGCTTATCGGTTAGAAGGCTGTCATTAAGCAATGGGCAGGGTGGAGGGGAAAGGTATCAGTCTTCATTGAGTGCTGTGAACATTCCAGTTGCTATAGGGACAGCCACTCTTCAGAGAGTGGGGCTCAGGCCAATGTGTAGCATTGACATCTTTGGAATCCCTTATGTTTCATTCCCTCAAGCTGGAGTTAGGAAATTAGAATTCATTGATTCGAACACATTAATGATGTATTTTCCCCAGGGACCCTGGAGGAGGGTACGATCATTCCTCAAATGGCTTCGTTTTGCTGTGTGTGGTGTAATGGCCATATGTCATGACCCCTGACTGGCAGGCCTGGGGATGGCTTGCTCAGAAAAACTCTTTGCAACAGAATTGACCCCCGAGCTGTTCACTAACTTAAATTTGGTTTTACTTAGAAGCATTCTCTTAACTGTCATACGACGAGAAACCTGGGGAAATAATCCAGCAGTCCAGCAATTAGATACATATTTATAGAGTATTATACTAAAACAGTCGGTGAGAGGGAGAGGATATTGTGTGATTCTTTAAGGTTTAATTTATATACTTCACATTCTTCAAGTAAAAATTGTGGCTATATATCTTTATATCTCTTAAGCATAATTAATATATGTGAATTTTTGGTGATGGGAAACAAGAACTGTAGGTTAGTTGCATATATTCTTACAGATCGGGAGTTGCAAACTGGCTGTATATAAGCCAAACATGGCTTATAGACACATGGTGTGCTTGCCCAGTATTTTGGGTTTTTCTTAATGCAAATACATTTCTAAAATTTCATCCATAAATATTTTTATATGAATTGCTTAAGATATGGATGATTTTTTTAACATAACCACAGTAACCTTATGTTTAAAAAAGAGAATTCCCAGATATCAAATATCCAGTCAGTATCTCATAAATGTTATAATTTTTAAAAATCAGGATCTCTATAGGTTCACACATCATGATTGATTAATTTAACCTTTAAATCTCTTTTGGTTTATAAATTCTTTTCTTTTTTTTTTTTTTTTTTTTTTTTTTTTTCTCTCTTCCTTGCAATTATTTGTTGAAGAAACTGTGTTGTTGGTCTGGTAGTTCTCTACAGGCTGGCTTGTGCTGATTACATCCCCGTGGTGTAGTTTAACGAGTTCCTGTGTTCTCTGTATCCTTGTAAATTGGGAGCTGGATCTAGAAGTTACATTGTGTTCACATTCGATTCATTCTTTTTTTTTTTTTTTTTTTTTTTTTTAACCGGACTGCTTCATTGGCAGTGATATATTCTTCCATTGTTTCCCTTTGTGATATGAACAGTTATTGATGTTCGATGTCCAAATATGGCAGCATTTTTTTAAATGGAGATTTCACAGGAATATCTGAATGCCTAACCTGTTTGGAGAAAAATCACATACTCCACCGAAAATAGCAAGAGCTAAGTGGCATTTATGGACTTTAGATAAGGTATGTGTTCTTTTGACTCACCAGTCCCCACAAAACCACTCCTCAAGAGTTCTACTTGGTTGGGCCACTCTCTCATCTATATCACCGGCAAATCTCCTGGAGGGATGTAAGTTTGCAACACCTCAAGTAGCATTTTCCACTTTAACGAAGACAAAAAAAGAGCAGAAGGTTGTTTTCTTTCCCCTTAATTAAAGCAAGTATACAAAGAAGAACATTTGGAATGGATCAAGGAAGAAATAAGATATTGGGGGAAAATATGTGTACAGAAAAATGGAAATATTTTTCAGTAGTAGAAGATAAAAACCAATAAATATGAGCAACTAGTAAATCAAACATGTCATGTGTAGTTAAAGGATCTGTAGTTTGAGTATATACTATGTCAGAATGACAACTCAAGGAGAGTTTAGCAATCTCTCAAACGTTTCTCTAGCGACGACTGAAATATTTTATGCCCAGTCTGAAGTCATGATAGGTTTAATTTACTCCAGTCTGATAGTATCAAGGTATCATTTTCCAAATACGGTTTTACTCTGCCAGGGTTTAAATTATTTTAGTCTAACTAGATTGCTTCTTCATCTGTCTTACCAGCCTCCTTTAGTTATGAATCCCTTACGAGTAAGATGCCTTTGTGTTTTCTGAGACGTTCTCTTATCACCAGAGTCTGGCTCACTCGTGTATATACACGAAGAGGTTTTTAAACCCTAGGTAATATCCTAGAAAAGAGAGTGAATTCAACAAATGTTGAAATAAATCCTACTTAGAAAGCTCATTGAAATACATAAAAAGAAGGAAAAGGAAAATATTCTGCAGCCTGGTTAATCTCGATGGTAAAAGAGTAAAATGTTTTGAAATGGTAAAATCACTTTGCTCCTAGATGATCTTCTTCAACGTTATCTTGGTTTTTTTCCTCCAATTCTGCATTGAATAATGAGGATCATTCTTTGAGCCTAACAGATGTTAAAATAGTATTTCTTCTCTTATAGGAAACTTTATACCCACACTCTCAGCATTTTGAGGAAAGAATAGAATTAAGCCACAGTGTTATTAACATAACATTCTATGTTGTAGTCCAGGAACAGAGAGCTCATTAAGAGCATACTCAACAACTTCTCCAGTGATCCCTGAGGAGATTTCTGGAGGAATTATTTGTACCGCGAAGTAACTATAGAATCTCTATGTTCATTTGTCAGTAAGAGCCATTAAACAAAACATACTCAGCAAAAGAAAGCCAGAGGGGGAAAAAATCTGAATAATACTATTAATATTTGGACATTGCAGCCTGGCCCGTCAGGCATAGATTAATTCATTAAATAAGCAATTATTAGGTACGTATTTTGTGTTAAAACATAAATAAAGTATGACCAGTATTCTTAAAGAGCGAACGATCTGTTGAGTGGCAGACTCAAAGAGTAAGTTACAATAAAGTGTGGTAAATGTTAATACAAACATGGACAAGTTGATAGGACACAGATGAAAAAAAGGAATTGTTTTGCCTGAGGGAGTCAAGGAAATATTTACAAAAGGGGGGAATTTTGAACTTGGACTTGACTTACAGAAAGAATGACAAGGAACCTGCTAGGCAGGAGAAGAGCAGAGAGAGAAAAGCCAGTGCCAAGGGACAAAGAAGTCAACATATGTGGAATGTCCTACATAACATTGTGTAAAATATAAGACTTTTTAAAAACATTTTTTAAAGTTTATTTTTGAGACAGAGAGAGAGGCAGAGTGTGAGTGGGGGAGGGACAGAGAGAGTGGGAGATACAGAATCCGAAGCAGGCTCCAGGCTCCGAGCTGTCAGCACAGAGCCCGATGTGGGGCTCGAACTCACCAACTGTGAGATCATGACCCAGGTGCCCTGTAAGATTTCTTAATATAAAGCAGATGTGCAGAGTTGACCTCTCAAATCCTATTGGACCCTCCTGCTTGTAATTTTAAAGTCACATGACGGCTGCTATAGCTATAGAAGTCACGACACATCCAAGGCAGGAAGAATAAATGAAGGATTTTATCAGCAATGGCTGTCTTTTTCCGCCATGCAAATAAAACCTTCTGCAGAAATGACAAGTAGTGTTTCACTTACATCTGATTACCAAGAAGTGTGCTAATGTCCACTTCTAGCAGCAATGAAGTCTGGGGGTGGAGATATTTAGCTGACATTTGGCTTGAGTATTCTTTCAGCAAGAAAAAAAAATGCAAAAGTGGATACTCACTAGGCACGGATTACAGTGTCTACTATATCTTCAAGAGGTGGAGAGAAAATAATGATAATCTAAAAGTCTATAGCCAGTGAAAATACCTTTCAAGAGTGAGGAAGATATAGGCAAAAGTGATCTCTCATATGAGAATTTAGGAGGAAAGTGGTGCGGGCTGGGGGTGTGATGTTGGAAAGGGACCCAAGGAAGCCTTCCAAAGTGTGATAAGTGCAAGTAGTAATACAAAACAAAACAATTGGGAAGCATGTGGGTAAACCTTAATAAACCTTGACCAACTAAAATGATAATGACAACAACCAATTTGGTAAGATTACAAATAGAGATAAGCTGAAACACTAGACAATAACATGAATGAGAGCTACAACATTCAAAAGGTTTTTTTTAATGTTTATTCATCTTAGAGAGAGAGAGAGAATGAGTGGTGGAGGGGCAGAGAGAGAGGGAGACACAGAATCTGAAGCAGGCTTCAGGCTCTGAGCTGTCAGCACGGAGCCTGACACAGGGCTCAAACCCATGAATCATGAGATCATGACCTGAACGGAAGTCAGACGCCTAACCGACTGAGCCACTCAGGCGCCCCAAATTTCCTGTATTTTTATCTAGGAACAGGGGTGAACTTGCCTCATAGAATCAATGAGTAGCAGGAGTTAGACAAAGTTGCCTGCTGTTTACAATTTATGACTGCTGCTTATTCAATCACCCATTACGTACATATATTAACAGATTAAGGGTAAGGCTTAGAAAAAAGAGAAGTAGAATGTGTAAATTTCAAATCAGCAGAGGAGAAAACATTGAAAAGATTCAAATGAATCATTTTGAGAAAGTAGGGGGGAAATCGGCACAGCATTCGGATCAGGAATATACCGAGCAAATGGCAAAACAACGAAGAGAAGGCAGATAGTTTTCTTCCAGAAGTCATTCCAGCTGCGGTTTTTCCACCCAAACATTTCAGTGACTTAAGCAATTAAATTCTTAGTCATAGAAGAGTATGGAACAGGTGTTCCTGGTCAGACAGCTTATCTCTACAAAATGACTCCAAGATCCAAGATTCTTCTATGTTTTGGTTGCTATCTGTCTCCCAGGACCTGGGGCTCAGAGAGGGGGTGTGTTGGTTCTTCACTGCTGTCTAGTAAATTGGCCCTTGATTTGGGAGCCTAAAGCAGCAACATCACTTTACAGCATCTGCAGGTCAGGAAACAACGCACAGCTTAGTGGGGTCTTCTATCTCAGGGCCTCCTGCAAGGCCACAATCAGGGTTTCGCCCAGGGTTGATTTCATCTCAAGGCTCAATTGGGAAGCAACCACTTCAGGCTCCCTCACCTACAGTTGACAGAACAATCCTTTGTAGGTTATTGGGCTAGAGGACCTAATTTCCTGCTGGCTGTTGACTGGAGGTCACCCTTCGTGTCTTGCAACGTGGGCCTTTCACAACATGGCCAGCTTTTTTTTTTTTTTTGAGTAAGCATACCTCTTCTTTGTTCCAGAGTCCATATGATTAGTGTCTCCCAAGGCTGTACATGATGCTGACATATTTCAAATGATAGAAAGGAACAAAGGCAACAAGACAAGAAGGAGTGTGAGAAGCCCCTGGAGAACTATCTTCTAACAAGTTCTTAATTTTAGACAAATTAAATCACTCTAACCAGTCCAATAGAATTAATTAAAGTGTATAAATTTGTCACAGAATTGTTATAGAGGCTGAAAAAAAAAGTGGACAGTAGGCTGAACCTCCAACAGTGCCTTACCACAGACCTGGACCACCATGAGAGAGACTATGTCCACGACTGACCAGCAGGTACAGGATCATAGAACTTCCGCCACGGGTACTAGTTCCAGAACAAAACCATCTGTGCCAGGATCACGAAACAGCCAAAGCAGGCAATGGTCAGCCAAAGCATCAAGTTGCTACAATGACTGTCATTCCTCTCTAGCTCAATAGAGGTCTCCCATCTTTTCTGTACTCCACATAACTCAGCTCATGAGACGGACAGGGATTAAATGACTTCCAAGACCTTACAATGAGGGCATCTCAAAAATAGATTTTTTTTCATTAGCTTTCTAATCCCTGAAACCCAGGAAAGCATATTAGAAGGCATTGGAAATAGGTGTTTAGGGGGACAGCCTTTCTGCCCACCACACGTCTTATCCGCTCAGGCACCTCTATTATTTTGTATTTGTTTTTAATTTTTTTTTATTTTATTTGAGTTTAGTTGACACACGTTACTTGAGTTTCAGGTGCACAACCAGTGACTCCGCAAGTCTGTACATCATGTTACAAGTGTAGCTACTACCTGTCACCATACAACACTATTACAATATCATTGATTGTATTCCCTATGCTGTCTGTACATTTTCTCCCCTGACTCATTCTTTCCATAACTAGAAGCCTGTACCCCTATCCCCCTTCACCAGTTTGGCCCAGCTGCCTCCCTCCCTGCCCCCCCAATAACTGCCAGTTCTCTGTATTTATGGGTCTGATTCTATGTTTTGTTTGTTTTATTCTTTTTTTATTTTTTTAAAACTCCTCGCCTGATGTTTCCTACTCCTTTCTTTAGAAAACTGTCCCTTACTTGCATGGAGAAGAATTCCCAACATCTCAGACACTTTCTGTATCTTTCACAGTCAAACCCTCCAAAGTGAGTTAAATATAGACCCAAGAAGGGGGGTAAAGGTGTTGGGGGCAACTTTTCCCCAATCCTCAGGTAGAACCCACCTCCTTCCAGTGTCCGTGACCTCTGAGCTGCAGAAGCTCTGGAACTGTGGGCCCAGAGCTACATGATGCTTTTCTGTGCCCTGTTTATATTTTAAGCACCACAGAAGTCAGAATTGGCTCTCCGATTCCCATGCATTTGGGGTGACATCAGCTCTGATTAAGTTCCATTGATTCCAAATAATTCCTCCTTACCCTGAGAGAGGAGGGGGGCGGGTATAGAAATTATCAATCTTGTTGCCATTATTATTATTATTGTTTTTAGTGTTTCAGATAACAGAAGTAACAGTAGTATTTATCAGCATTTGTTAAACAGTAAGTTTTAATTTTGGATGTTGCTAAATATTCCTGTAATTAAAAAATACAAAAGCAGTTGATCCCATAAAGAGTTAGGGGCTTTTTCTAATATAACCTCCTTGAGAGATATGAGACAGCGAGAAGCAAACTGCAGTCTTTGATGGTACGAAGAAAAGGGAAATGATAAGGAGATTAGATCCTGGTCACAGGCCATGTGTTTCCTGTTTATCTCCGTGGGATTCTCAGACCCAGCTGGACTTCCTGTTTCCCCCTGAAAAAAAGCACCCAAATTTTGGGCCCAGTTATGCTGGTTCAAAAGGAGTTAAGCAGCAATGAATGTGTCCATGAATAGGCATATCCAAGCTATGGGGATAAACCTTGATATCCAACATGGAGAATAACACTCCTAGACCGGGAAGACAGGCTGTTGGTGCTGCTAATTCTCTCTGTATTGCATGCCAATCAATCAATCAATCAATATATAAGTAAGTAAGTAAATAAAAGAAGCCATTTGCCATATGAGTCTATCATTGTCAGCTCACATGGTTGTGTTAGGTTGGTTCAGAAAAAAAAAATTCTGGTATTGAGCTTAAGGAAGTAGCAGACAAAACTGTGTCCATGGTTTCTCTCAAGAAGACTTTTACTGCCATGTCTGATTTTCAATTTCATGTCTTTCTAGCCAAGGAGAGACTGTATTCCCTATCCCCTGTACTCCCCACATCCCTTACCTCCTCTTTTTCCTAATTCTGCCTGTACTGTCTATGTCTCTGAGTATTTAGGCAGAATAATTACTCCTTTTCAACGGAAGCTAGTCTCTTCCATTGTGTCTACAGAACTCTGAACCTAGTTGCACCCCTGAGTTCGGAATTTTTATTTGTCTTATATTGTTTTTTGCTTCAGAGTTTTCTCTGGATTATGCCTTTATTCTACGCAGGAATTTCAGGTGGATTTTGATGTATAGTTTCAATTTTGCTTTGTCATGGATGAAAGTCCCTTTTTGATTTCTTCACAATGTCACAGTATAGAGACAGGAATTGGCTTCATCAAGGAAAAAGAAAATTCAGAAAGTCCCAGTCAGGACCAAAATATTCATGATCCCTCTGTCTCCCCCTCATCTCTTAGGTTTGCCACCGTTATAACTTCTGAGGGACAAAGTATGGGCTCTGATCAGCAAATTCTGATACAAAGTGTGGGTTCTAAAGAAGGGGGTCATGTCACTGAGGGAATAAGCACACTGTGTGGCGTCAGGAAAGCTATTTACAAGAGTGATCAGCTGCTCTGCTTCCAGAGAGTTTGTGTTCCTTGGCATCATCAGTCTTCTGTGCTGGCTGAAGGGTAATAATGGAGGAAGCTTGTGCTCCCATAGGAAACTGAGTTCCTTGGACGTGGCCACCCTCCTATAGGAGAAGGGACAGCCCAGGTCCTAGGCACTTCTTGGTCCAGTAACCCTGCATGAACTCACAAGGTCACATTCAGATAATTCTGTTCATGTGCCACACTCCTCTTCCTGTAGCAAAAGCCCACGTTAAGAAAACCTTTTTCTAACAGTCCAAGGAGACCCAAATTGACCTAAAACCAAGTAGGAGACTTTGAATGTGTTTTGTTGTTTGTCTGTTCATTTGTTTGTTTTGAGTGATGATGAAAAAACAGTGTTGTGGGATAAGTTTTGGAACAAATCATCACGTATGCACTCGATAAACATTTACTAAGCGCGATACTCACAGAGAGACACTCGTCTTTAAAGCACCGATTTTCCACAGTGGAAATGGAGAAAGTGGTGTGAAAAGGGCCCCACACTTCCAGTAGGCAAATTAGAATTACCCGTGAGGCTTTTTCAAACTCAATAGGTTTTCCTCCCTCTGATAAACCTCAATAAAAAGGCTCAACTCTGTCTGCACTAAGGAATAACTTTTATTGTCAGGATTCTCCAGTATGCCTCGCAGAGTTGAGGAAGAGAAAAAGTGCACAACTACTTTCAAGACACTGTTCCTGAATGTGACTTAAGTAGTTATTAATTCTTTCAAAAGAACTGAAAGAAGCAAATACTCGGTTTATGTTTTGGTATACTGCAGGGATAAAATAAAACAAAAAGATTTTTTGTTTTCCACATAAATATAATTTTCTCCCATATTTATCTCTTTCTTATAGCTTTAGGTGCAGAATAGGACGTAATCCTTCAACCTATCCACTGCCATGTATCCAAATAGGTTTCTTTTTTTTTTTTCAATATTTATTTATGTTTGAGAGACAGAGTATGAGGAGGGGAGGGGTAGAGAGAGAGGGAGACACAGAATCTGAAGCAGGCTCCAGGCTGAGCTGTCAGCACAGAGCCCAATGCAGGGCTTGAACCCACAAACCATGAGATCATGACCTGGGCTGAAGTCAGACACTTAACTGACTGAGCCACCCAGGTGCCCCTCAAATAGGTTTCTAATGCGCTTCCCATGTGTGACTTGAGTGAAGCCAATTTAATTCTGAGATGCACAGAGCATGAAGATGTCACCCCCAAAGTTTTTTCCTTCTCCCAAGTTCAAACACAAGGAATCAAAATAATGAGAAAATTTCTCAAATAATTCCAAAATCTTATTTAAATCATGTAAGATACGATTTTTGTATGTGTGTTTTATAAAGCCATGTAACTGTTCACAGTCAAAAAAAAATTTTTTTTATCTGCACTAAATTGTTAATTGTTAGCATGTACAGCTTGATAATTTGCCTTTTGTGGATCATTCAAAGTTTTATAGATTTAAGAGAAGCCAGAAAAAGCTACATACTCATCCAGATTACTGCAGTGTGTAAATTACATCCTGGGAATGTATTAAGTATGTTGCGCAGAGCATTAATTCCTTCCGGCCACAAGGGTGTCATTGAGAAAATTACTTCTCAGCAAAGAATAGAGCACCACTGGGGCCAAAAAGAGTTAGAATATTTCCCCAACTTATAAAACTAACCCCCTAACGGTGATTTATACAGACAGTGATTCTAATTTGCATTTTTGAATGTTTTATTAGCGAGTACGTGCTTGCTAGTTTTTTGTTTCACTTTTTTTTTTATTTTTAATGAAATGTTAAATTTTTAGTGTCCAGTCCAAACTTGCTTAAACTGGGTGTGGAAAAACATTAATTCCTCCAAGTATCCATAGATGTCACTCAAAAACAAACAAACAAACAAACAAAAAAGCAAAAGACATCTCTTGGTCAAAAAAGTTGGATAAAGGTGATGTTTCAAAAAGTTAAGCAGGTCTTTTTAGTAAACAAGTTTGTACTCTTTAATGATCCCAATAAATTGTCAACTTCCAGAGGTGAAATATAAAATATAGCATTTCTCAAACATAGATGACCAATTTATTTTTCTTTTATTCAAAAACAACAACAACAACAACAACTCAGGGTGCCTAGGTGGCTCAGTCGGTTAAGCATATAACTTCAGCTCCGGCCATGATCTCCTGGTTGGTGAGTTCGAGCCCCCTATCAGGCTTTGTGCTGACAGCTCAGGGTCTGGAGCCTGCTTCAGATTCTGTGCCTCCCTCTCTCTGCCCCTCCCCCACTCATTCTCATGCTCCTCCCCCACTCGTGCGCCCCCCAAAAAATAAATAAACATTTAAAAAAAATACTCGTTAGCATCTTGCAAAATACTAAGTGTTAGAAGAAAGCTTGTTAGAAACAACTCATCTTGTCTATTATAAAATTTTGGTATTTTCTGTTTACAAGCAGTCATAGTGTGTTACACCAGTCTAAGAACAAAGGCAGAGTCCCTATATATATATATATATATATACATATATATATATATATATATATATATTTTTTTTTTTTTTTAACGTTTATTTATTTTTGAGACAGAGAGAGACAGAGCATGAACAGGGGAGGGGCAGAGAGTGAGGGAGACACAGAATCTGAAACAGGCTCCAGGCTCTGAGCTGTCAGCACAGAGCCCGACGCGGGGCTCACACTCACTGACTGTGAGATCATGACCTGAGCCGAAGTCGGACGCTTAACCGACCGAGCCACCCAGGCGCCCCCAGAGTCCCTATTTTTTATCTCCATACAAAAAGCAACAAATCTAACAAGTTTAATGACTTGACAAAATCCACATAAGCAGGTTAGAAAACAGAATGATAGTCTCCTGGTTCCTGATACTCTTATGACATAATGATAATGTATTTTTAAATGTTTGCCTTATATAATTATCATCATATTTTTAAATTATGCAAGGTAAAATATTAAAAAAGCTCATTTGCATATCTTGGAATTCTATCTTAATGCCTATTTAGGAAGTTCTAATATGGCCAAGCTCATGTCCTTTAAGACTGAAAGACTAAAAAGCTGTGAGTCTAAAAGTCATGATCTTGAACATGATGGAAACTTTTAATACAGAATTAAAATAGAATCTGAAAATATACATATGGAGTTATTAACACTTTGGCATGTATAAAAGAATAATAAATTTGTAGAAGAATTAAGAAAATACAAAATTACGTAAGGCCAGTATTTAAACCATAAATGGAAGGAAGTTTAGAAAAATATGTATTTTAGAGAATATAAGCAATTGAACTGGAAAGAATTCAAATAAAAAAGAGTAACTGTAACAAACTAGAAGGATAAATTGTTACCTATTATCAGCAAATGTCTACTAAGTGGTACATATTTACTAAATAAATATGTAGTGCTTTTCCTCTTACCCACTACATCAGGTATTGCAAGAATATAAAGACTAGGGCACCTGGATGGCCTAGTCAGTTGAGCATCTGACTCCTGACTTCCACTTGGGCCATGATCCCAGGGTCATGGGATGGAGCCCCCCCTTGGGCTCCATGCTGAGCATGAAGCCTGCTTAAGATTCTTTCTCTCCCCCCCCCCCGCCCTGCCCCCACTTGCACACAGACTTGTGCTCTCTCTTTCTTTCTGTCTCTCCAAAATTAAAAAAAAAAAATTTAAAGGAAGAATATAAAGACCGTCTCATTCCAAGCTCTCCTGGTGTCTTAGACCTTTTGGCTTTATAGGAAAAAATGATGCATGTATGTAATGACAAAAAAAAAAAAATAGGAAAAACTAAGGTGTCACAGGAAATCATAAGAAAAACAATGTGCCATGTGATCCTGGAAATGATGGAGCCTCAGTTCAGTCATTGGAATAGGAGGGATGTTGACCTTGGGCCAAGTGTTGTCATTGGTCAGACATGGAAAATGAAGAGACAGGGGTGATGGCTTGATTCTCAAGATGCTTGTCTACTATGTGGAAGATGTGTCTAAATCATAGGAAAGCAAGGTATCAACTGAGGTTGGGTTCAGAGTCTTTGAATTAAAGTGACACGTAATGCGTTTACATTTGAGAGGTATGTGAAATTACTTCAAGGTGGAGTGGCCAGAGAAAGCTTCACAGGTCAACAGAGTATTTGAACTGAACTTTGAGGAGCTCATTGAATTGTGGTCACAAAAGAGCAGATGGGAAGGCATTACGGATTGGTGAAACAGCACTGAGTGATTCAAGAGATATTTTTGAGGACTCACTGTGTCCCTGCACTGTATAGTCTTAAAAATACTGAAATATATCCCGCAATTTCTGCCCCCCAAAAATTAATGGAATATGAGAAGAGACAGAATCACAAATGGAAGAAGGTTGAGAAATGCCCATGTATTTAAGGGAATATAAATAATTAAATGGGAAGGAATTCATATAAAAAGTACAGCTATAGGGCGCCTGGGTGGCTCACTCAGTTGGGCGTCCAACTTCAGCTCAGGTCATGATCTTACGGTCCGTGAGTTCGGGCCCCGCGTCGGGCTCTGTGCTGACAGCTCAGAGCCTGGAGCCTCCTTTGGATTCTGTGTCTCCCTCTCTGTCTATGCCCCTCCCCTGATCATGCTCTGTCCTCTCTGTCTCAAAAATAAATTAAAAAAAAACATTTAAAAAAATTGTTTAAAAAGTACAGCTATAAAAGACTAGAATAGTAAATTGTGTCAGATTTCGTATTCCCTGCTACAAAGTTTCCAATATAGGCTCTGAGAAGCCACTGAAAGTTTCTGAGTTAAAAAAACTGGTAAACCTAGCAAAAGCCTTCCTTTTTCTTCATTAATCTATTGGGTTCAATAGCTATAGCTCAAGCAATTATTCTTTCTAAACACTTCAGAGATAAGTAATATGTGTTCTTTGTTATCAAAGAACTTATTCCACACTAAGAAATTCACTGCACATACAAAACAAAAGCCTTAAGGGAGTTGAATAGAGGTGAGATTATACCTGATCTGAGATCAGGGAAGATAATATGGAAAAAATAGAACCTGTAAAACCATCCCATTTCAAGTCATACCTGAAGTATCCCAAGCAAAATTTATTGCCAAAGTCAGGGCATAAAAGAAAGGGAAACCCAGAGTAAGTTCAAGGGAATAGCAGGAGATAATACCACCCAGGGAAATTGGATCACTGGAAAGGACTCTGGATTTCAGAGTAACTTCCGACTCCATTGTGGAGTAATGGAGAGCCACCCCAGTCACTGAAGCCTTACGATTAGAAATGAGATACTATGAGTGGGCTTAAGAAGATTAGCACCTTCTTAAAAGAGCTGCTATGAGGAATAAATGATGTAATGCATATAAAGAGGTTAGAATACTGCTCAGCATGTTAGATGAGCTACATTGTATTTTAAAATTTTTATTACAGGAAGTATTTTTCCAAGTTGGCTTTTGCTATTTTTTCTCCAAACTTTAATTCCATTTATATGTAGGAAAATTCCATTTGTTTATAGAAATATTGTAACTCTCTATACAGCCTTTACACTTGAACTTTTTATAGTTATTTATCTTTTAGAGCTTCTGGATTTTGGACTTGGTTATGAAGGATTCTCTTTCCCAAGATTGTGTTAGTAGGATCTGTTTTTGTTATTTTTGTTATTTTGTTGTTTTTGTATTTGCGATATATATATATATATATATATATATATATATATCCCCCCCCCCCATCAAAGGAAGATAGAGTTGTGTCAGTGCCATTATTACATAGCTGGTTTTATTCTCTCCAGATCAATGTAACACTGTTTTCCTTTGTTACTTTCACATAGAGGGGGATAGGTTGAATGATCTATTCTGTTGATCTAGTATCTATTCTGTGAGTAATATGATATTGATTTCCTTACAGTAGATTCATAGTTCTTTCAAATGTCTGGTACAAAAAGTCCTTTTTACTTTTCTTTTCATAATTCCCTTTGCTATGGTTAAACATTTATACTTTTATATGAAATGTAAAATAGCTTTGTCCAATTCCAAAAATAATCATTTTGGGGGATTTTAATTGAAATTGCATTCAATGTCTAGATTAATTTGGGGGGGAAATAATATTCTCTAAATATTAAATCTTCTGCTCTGAGAAGATACCTATCTTTCTAGTTCCTTCAGAACTTATTTACTTCAATATTATTATATATAGTTTTTTTTCTTATGAGTCCTTTTTTCTTACATGAGTCTTGTTAACTATTGTGAGTACATTTTCTTATATTTTTGCATTTCCATTTTCAGATACTTAGTGTAGATAACATGTATTGATATTGGAAATTGTATATTATAATATTGCTTATTAATTAGGCTAGGCTTAGCTGAGCAGTTCTCTTGCTGAGCTCAGCTACGATCAGACAATGACAGCATCCCCTAGGGGGTTCTGCTTCAGGATGTTGCCTTACCAAAATCTCTTACTAATTATGGAAGACTTTCAGTTGTGTCCTTTTGTCTACTTGTTTTAAACTAGCTGTATTCTAGAGATGCAAACATATCATTAGAAAAGCAAAGCTCGGGGCTCCTGGGTGGCTCAGTCAGTTAGGTGTCTGACTTCACCTCAGGTCATGATATCACAGTTTGTGAGTTCTGGCCCCGTGTCAAACTCTGTGCTGACAGCTCAGAGCCTGGAACCTGCTTCGGATTCCGTGTCTCCCTCTCTCTCTGCATCTGCCGTGCTCTCTTTCTCTCTCTCTCTCTCTCTCTCTCTCTCTCTCTCTCTCTCTGTCTCTCAAAAATAAATAAACATTAGGTAAAAAAAAAAAGCAAAGCAAAATCTTTCCTTTTGCAATGTATATTCCTATTTTTAATTTCTGGCATGCTGAATTCATTGATAGCTCCAAAATAATCTTATAATGGAGTTCGAGCCCACCTCTTTCTGCACCCTGATTTTAGTTACATGCTTCTAGTGTTGCAGTATTCAAAATAATACCTGTGACTGATATAGTAAGTAATTTTTACCATACTTTTAAAAGTGTACTCCTGCTGTTTTTCTTAGAGATTTTAAAAGAAATGGTTATTTTTATATCATTTGCTTTTTCAGTATTTATTCATCTTATCATGTAATTTTAGTTTGTTGTGAGAACTTTTTGTTGTATTTCATAATATTGAACCACTCCTGCATTACTGAATTAAGTCTGCTGGCTTATAATACCATTGCTATGGGTTGAGTTGTATCCCGAAAAGAGATTTTAATTTTTTCTTAACGTTTTATTTATTTTTGATACAGAGCATGAACAGGGGAGGGGCAGAGAGAGAGGGAGACAGAATTGGAAGTAGGCTCCAGGCTCTGAGCCATCAGCCCAGAGCCCAACGCTGGGCTCGAACTCACAGACCGCGAGATCGTGACCTGAGCTGAAGTCTGACGTTTAACCGACTGAGCCACCCAGGCGCCCCCCGAAATGAGATTTTAAAGTCCCAATTCCAATACCTGTGAAAAAGAGTCTTTGTAGATGCAGTCAAGTTAAGATGAGACCCTTAGGCGGGACCTCAAGCCACTCTGACCGATGCCCTTAGAAAAAGAAGAGTAGAGACAGACCTGTGCACACAGGAAGACCTGCATGAAGGTGGAGGTTAGATTGGAATGCTGTGTCTCCAAGTCAAGGACAGCCAAGGACTGTGACCGGAAGCTGTTCCCTGGAGGCTCCAGAAAGAGTGCAGCCCCACCAGTGCCTTGATTTCTAGCCTCCAAAATCCATTTCTGTTAGGCAGTGTTATACAGTTGTGGTACTTTGTTGAGGCAACCATAGGAAACTAATACAATCATCATCTGATTCACTGCTGGATTCTACTTGCTAATACTTTACTAATAATGATTGAGACATAAAGTATAATGCCTTTAGATAAAGTTTGTCTGTATTTATTTTACCTATCATATATAATTTTGATGTTAAAGGTATCCCAATATTTACAGTTAGAGAGATTTCCATCTGTGTCTGTGGTCTGAGAAAGTTTAACATTAGAATTACTTTTTCCTTCAAAGTGCACTAGACCTGTGGCACATCATATTCCTTTAAATTTTCAAATTTGTTTCCCGAATTTCCATATGGCTTTTCACTCCCACTTTTGTATTATGGTTCCTTTTCCATTATTAGCCTATTCTTGTTCACTCTCTGTTTTGCAGCTTTTTCCTTAGTGGGGGTGGGGGGCGGTAGGGGTTATGAGAGAGTTGGAGGGCACCCCTAAACAGAGAAATGTATTTGTAGTGTCCACTGGGTCACGGCCACTGAGGGAGGCTTAGGATAATGGGAAGGAGAAATTACAAGTCACAGGGTCCCCTGAGTCACATGGTTCTAGGGCCCCCATTGCTGATCAGGAATAATAGCGCTGTTTACCAACGATCTATCACTATGTAAAAACCACACCAAAATTTAGAAATGCCGCAATAGCCATGTCTTTCGTTTATGATTCGGTGAGTTGGCAAATTAGGCTGGTTTGGTTGGTTTTTCTACTGCAGTCTGCTGGGTTCACACATGTGACTGCAGTCAGCTAGACCCCCACTGCTTCTGCAATGTGTCTGGTTATAAGCTGGGGTAACAAAGATGATCGTACTCTATAACTTGGGCTCAGCCCCATGGTGGCTCAGGACACTAGAGGGAAGCCCCATTGTACAGGCTTTCCAAGCCTCCCTTTGTGTCGCGTTTGCTAATACTCCATCTCTGAAGCACATCACCAAGGACAGCTCAAACAGCAGCGGGAACACTGTCAACAGGCTTAAATAAAAGGAAGGGAAACAGTCGCTTGTTTGCAATCAACCACATGGGAGCCCTTTAAAGCATAGAGGGTCAGTTGGAAGGCCTGGGAGATTTTTATCTTGGGCCAAGAATACAAACAGCCAGGATCTGTTAGGGTCTGGATGGAGAGGACTGAAAGCTGGCGGAGGGGAGAGAGTGACTGTCTCCTAATCCAACAGGGAAGAGGCAGTGGCTGAAGAGGCAAGCACCCTCATTATTCTCACATAGCCGTTGCTAATTATGGAGTTCTTGAACCTCTAGGAAAATTAGAAGAACGAGGACTACTTTCTCTGTTTAATTAACTTAGTTCTTGCCTGAGTTGTTTAAAAAGGCAGGAATATTGGAAGAGTGGAAAGGCATCCTGCTTTTTCAATTAACTCACTTTTCTGTACCCTAGATAAAAGGCCAGGTGCTTTCTGGCAGTCTTGGCTTACTCGGGAGGGACCACACACTGGAGTTATTTTGAAAATGTGGCATGCCAGGCCGTAAGGAAGGTCACGGCAAGGCCAGTGTAGTCTATGGGCTGGCGTATGAATCAAGACAGGACTTTTTAGGAATACAAAAATAATGTCCTGGAGGTATAACCAGACTTGGGGCTCCTATATTAGGATTTTTCTCAAGTCTCTTTCTTGAAATATGTATCTCCTTTTATAACTTGAAAAACAACCATAAGAACCAGCTTGTTTCAGTTTAGCCTGAAAAGTAGCCATTATCATTGGCCTCAGAAACACAAGACCACAAGAATTTTTTTTTTAATTTTTTTAACATTTATTTATATTTAAAGGACAGAGCGACAGAGCATGAGCAGGGGAGGGGCAGAGAGAGAGGGAGACACAGAATCTGTGGCAGGCTCCAGGCTCTGAGCTGCCAGCACAGAGCCCGACGCGGGGCTGGAACTCACAGCCCCCGAGATCATGACCTGAGCTGAAGTCGGACGCTTACCCCCCTGAGCCACCCAGGTACCCTGATGGCCACAGAATTTTTAAGTGATCAAGTTCTTTAGGGAACACTGCTTTAAAAAATATTGTTCTATTGCGAAAAGCACAAATTGTGTAAACTTTAAGGACTTCATATATGCGTATGAATATTTTTACGTGGATTGGACTTTATTTCAGGTAGCTCCTCCACCCCTACTCTGACCAGATGCTTCTGATGAAGACTGCCAATCAGTAGTTTGCCCCAGTGCCTCAGGGAGGGGACCTAAGTGATGCCCATCATAGTCTCCAATCACTTTAGCCACAGTAGATGGTTCAAGGAAGAGACGCATTTCAGGGAGAAAGATTCTCCATCCGTGTCTTCTCAAGTTATAAGAATGAACCTAGAGATTTCAGACCGTGTCCTTCTGAGGTCTTGTAGGGAAGCCAGTCTGTGACCATGAGGCCAACCGGGCAGAAGCAGCAGGTGTGGGAAACACCAAGATAGCCCGTATGTTGTTAGAATACTTGGATCAGGGGTTCTTCTATCTAGATCTATCCCCACCTGTGCTGGGGTCTGGTTTCTGGTTAGATACAACACTAAATATCCATCCCCCCCTCCGTTTTGCGGAACCAGCTCGAGTTACCACTCTGAGTAATACAATGTAGTGCCAGGATGCTTTAAATGGGGGGGGGGGGGGGGGGGGAGAACTATACGTTTTTACTTTCTGAAGGAGTAATTTACTGTCTTGACGTCAATTTCCATTTAAGTGGTGTTTTTCCTTTCTGAATTGAAAAATAGCTTCTGCATTTTACGTTTAGGGTCTGTAGGAGAGCCACATGGACCCCGGACCTGGTAAAGATGTCAAAATCTGCTAAAAAAATCTGCAGCTGAAGAGAACTTTCAGTGGAATGCCTGGCTTCCAAGAAGCTTGTTTACTGTTAACTGATCTGCCCTTGCATAAGGCTCAGAAAAACGTAATGCTCTCTCAGTGGGAGTTTACCTCTGTACAGGAATTGGCTTCATTTTGCAGGACTGTCTCTGGGAGACTCTTCCCCCCTCGAGACACATTAAGAAGATGAGACAGTTAAAGTCTGCCAAAGGCCCAGATGACACCTACTAGAATTTCAAAGAGGCAGTCATGGCATTTCCTCAAATATTCTGAATGAGTGCCTTTCATTTGCTTTATTGTTTGTCAAACAAATTTATATAGGTTTTGTTTGGGCTTGGTTTTCAAATAAATGGCATATTCAAACTGGGAAATTTTGAGATGTTCTTACATGATATGATTAACTGCGTCTTAGTGCCTTACATTATTTTGTGCTCTTAAATCTATGCGGCTATATGTTTTATTTTTTTAATGGTTGTGCAAATACAATTGGTTCTGTATAGCGTACACGTATAACATGTTTTATTCCACTAAAAAATAAGTGGTTTTTCACTAAAACTGAAGTGCCTGAAAATCTTTGTGCTTTCTGTTAATGTTTTTGTTTGAACAAGACTGGGGCTATACCAAAACTAGCTGGGAAACCGTTCTAATAACGTTGGGTGTGTAGATATGGCACTATAATTAGAATATTATAATCAGGAGTACCGACCAGTGATCCACCTGTCTCTGGGCTACTATGATTGATTCTTGCAGTCTCAGGTTTCATGTGATGATTGCGTGGGCCTCTCATTATTGTGTCTTAGAAGTTTCTGGGTACAAGCTACCCATTTGTAAATTCAGTGGCTTTTTCATATCAGTTTTGTTCTGTTTTGCTGCATTCTTGACTGGCTTTGGGGAAGGAGAGAAAATATTAAATTGAGATAATAGAAGTACAGATCATAATAGGTGTCCCCATCTACCCAAAGGCCACTGAGAAATTAGAATTCGATGAAAATATTAAACAGGAAAACACTCGGGTGTGAAAATAATCCATTTGTCACTGGTCTGAGCTACTATTTCCAAAAGATAAGTCTTTCTACCTTAATCGTTCTTTTGCATCCCCAAGGAACAAGCACTTTATTTTGGACCCGTGTTCCCAGGGGGGAGAAAGATCTTTAACCCATTTCTTACGAAATGAAACAAAGACGCTCAGAAGGATATTGGCGCAGACTTGGAGGCAGGGTAGAAGGGTGTTGTCTGTATCACTCTGCCACCACAAGGTACGTTCTGCCAACGGGATGGCTGCTTAGGGTTCATAGAGACTGCTGTCTATTACTGGGCAGAGGAGAGAGAATTAGCATTGGCACTTCCTACGGCAAGGAACTGAGCAAGGCACAAGGAGAAAAGGAAATAGATGTAAATAATAAAGCTCAGACAGAGGCAATGAAAGACCCAGAAGTCAGGCCGGGAAAGAAGGCGTGAGAAAACATTGTAGACAAACCTCTAAGGCCAGTATTTGTCTAGATTTTCTCTCTCAGTATCAGTCTTTGGGTGAATAAATTTACTTACGATGCTAAAAGATTTGTACCTCTGAATTCTTAGGTGCTTCAGAAGGGGAATGGATGAACGTGATTTTTTCAGGAAGCTTGTGCAGTCTCAGATGATACAGAGTTGTACTTATTAGAACCAATCCTAATACTCCCCCCCCGCCCCTGCCCCCCCCCCCGAAGATCCTGCTTGCTCAGCAGTTCCAAGATGTCAGGGTCCATCATCTCTGCTGTTCACGTGGTGTTGCCTCATGGTCACGGTGTGGTTGCCAAGCTTCATCCATTACTTCTGCATTCAGAGCCGAAAGAAGGGGGGCAGTCTTTCTAAGTGAGCATATGTAGAAAACTCAGTGAATTTGGGAAAGTTTAAAGGAAAGAAAAAGCTTTCCTGGAAGTCACCTTCTCCAACAGTTTCATTTACGGTTGCTGGCCAGAATTAGGTCCTCTTGCCAGCCCTAGCTATAAGGAAGGCTGGGAACGTGGAGAACCTGAATGTCATGATTCTCACAGCCCCCTGAGAAAGAAAGCACTGTCTCAAGTGGAAATCTGCTAAGGTGCATCTGATCCAATATGTTTATCAAATAACATCATATACTCACATACATATTATATGGATACATTTATCTTAAGGTAGGATGTCTCAAAAAAAATCAACATCTGTATGATGACTAGCTTTGGTCCATTTTCTTCCAATATCAAAGTTAGAACATTTGTGGGAAATATATATGGCTCCCTAAACGTGGGACGGGTAAACTTTTTCTTAAACAGCTATATAGTAAATATTTTAAGATTTACAGTCACACTGCTGTGTTGTAGTGTGAAAGAACTGTTTTTCATGAGCGGTTGTTGAATTATTGAAATTCCCTTTTAGTATCAATGGAGAAGATCAGAATACTTTTTAAGATCCATTAAAATGATGAATTCTATAATGGATTTCCTATATTTCAAACATCTTTAAATTCCTGGAATATAGCCCACATATTCATGTTATATATTTTATGTGCTGTTGAATTCTGTTTGCTAACAATCTATTTGAGATTTTTGGATCAACCACAGGTGAAATAGGTCTGTATTCCTTTTATGTGCTTTCTTTATCAGTTTTAGGAATCAGCTATTTTGTTTTTGTTAAGTAGGCTCCACTCCCAACGCTCAGCCCCGAGACTGAGTCTCATACTCTACCGACTGAGCCAGCCAGATGCCCCAGGAATGAGTTTTAACGGGATAGACGGGGACTGATTCTGAGAGATGATTGTAAAATATTACAAAGCATCAAGTTCTTTTTTCCCTTCTCTTTGATGAGATGACATCCTCTATGAGCTAAACGGGAGAGATACATGTGCCTTTCCCCTGGTTACCAACAAGGGGAATGTTATGCCAACAAAACAAGCTACAGTTTTGGAGGACAGAGCAACCTATCTCTCCCAGGTCCCAGATGGGCCACCCAGAGGAATGCTAATAAGAGAGGCATGTCTCCCAAAACACGTGAAATATGATGTCAAAGTCTACAATGGATTTATGCACATTTCCATTCTAATGTGAAAATATATCCAACGTCTTCTGCTCAGTCTACAGTTCCAAGGGTTTGATGTTGGCCCTGCTCTTCTGATACGCTGTGATCATTGGACCACGTTCCTTTCTTGGGACAGGGGACTGTGAAGGAAATACTCCCAGGTGTTAACATGACAGAGAATAAAATCGAGATACCAGGATCGAGGAATTAGAGCCATGTTGCAAATATACATAAAGTAGCTCCTTTTTGTTAAATTAGCATGTCCACTAAACTATGATTGCTTTCTTGTGGGCATATTATTTTGCAGCTAAGGGTTCACTTAAGATAAAGACTAATGAAATACATAGCATGTTAAAACTCAGTATGTTTTGATCATGCATGTTTTCATCTTCAATGACTTAAAAATATTAGTTCCACGTATTTTACAAACGATGTTTGTTCCTTTTCTCACGCCAAGCTGTTTTCATGAAATACCTAGTTTAAAAGCTAAGTTTACAGTAATTGACTCATTATCTTTTTTACCACAGAGACAACATGAAACTTTATTGTTTGTATATAGCTCTTTTTTCAGTTGTGCATAAAGATAATGTCATAATCACAGTCTGTAGGACCGCCTTGTAATAATCAACAATATTCAATAAGTGTTCAATTTCAAGTTGGTTATGGGGTAATAAAATCAATGAGGTGCTTTGATTGAACAAACACAAGAAGGTAGAGAGGAAGATAGATTTGCCAGATGCCTCCCGCCCTCATGGAGACACGTGTTACTTGCCAAAACTCAAGCAGCAGGGATATCCCACTGGCCAGCAAGTTTTCATCAAAAGAACTTTCTCATCAGAGAGCTGACACAAAGTACTATCTTAAAGGGTACAAAACCTCTGTCTTCACAGAAGCTCACCAGGGGAAAGACTGTGGAATGGGGTCTATTGCTACAGACTATCAGTTAATGTTACTTTTTGTAGTAGAAGACAAGGGGGGTTGGGGGGGGGGAGGATCTGGTAAATTTCATGAACCCAATGAAATTGGTTATTTTTAAGCAAGTTTTAGAGAGGCTTTCTAGGGAGTGTTTCCTTCTGACATTAATGATGGTTTTAAAGAGAGCATTGTTGGGGCGCCCGGGTGGCGCAGTCGGTTAAGCGTCCGACTTCAGCCAGGTCACGATCTCGCGGTCCGGGAGTTCGAGCCCCGCGTCAGGCTCTGGGCTGATGGCTCAGAGCCTGGAGCCTGTTTCCGATTCTGTGTCTCCCTCTCTCTCTGCCCCTCCCTCGTTCGTGCTCTGTCTCTCTCTGTCCCAAAAATAAATAAACGTTGAAAAAAAATTTAAAAAAAAATAAACAGAGCATTGTTTATATATATATACACACACGTATATAATATATATACATGTACATATATATACATGTATATAATATATGTATATAATGTGTATGATATATGTATATTATATATATATAGTATTATTCTCTAAGATACAAGATTTTTTTAAAGTAATGAAAATCATGTACCTATAGATTAATAGCTCCTTTCCTCCCTTAATTCTAAGGGTACTTGACTCCATCCCAGAAACCCAAATAGGCGGGCACCTCCTAAGACTTGTTGTCACCCAGAAAGGACTTGCAGACATGACTGTCCTAGCCTCTGTCCTTCCAGCCCTTCCTCCACCCCCCGCACTTCCTTCCACTGCGGCTAGTCTTCCGTTTTATTTTATTTTATTTTATTTTATTTCTTAAATGTTTATTTATCTATTTTGAGAGAGCACGCAAGTGGGGAGAGGGGCAGAGAGAGAGAAGAGAGAAAATCCCAAGCAGGCTCTGAGCCGTTAGTGCAGAGCCTGACATGGAGCTTGGTCCCACCAACTGTGAGATCATGACCTGAGCCACAATCAAGAGTCAGACACTTATTTACTGAGCCACTCAGGTGTACCTATTCTTCCATTTTAATTAGACTTTACATTTCTTGACCCTTCTATTGTCACCCTCTTATTTCTCTTTTATCTTCGCTTCCTTCCTAAGCCATGTGATCCATCCATCACGTCCACTGCACCCTTCTCAATGTGCCCATTTCCCTGGTTTTCTGCTATCTTCATCAAACCTGGCCCTGAGAAACGCTCCAACCCAAGATCAATTCAATCTGCCTTCTGTGCATTCCACCTGGTCTTTTAGCACAGCTGGAAAATTGTACAATCACAAGATTTGGCATCCTTGGAGCCAACAAGGCAAGCTTCGGTTAGGCTCTCCCCGCTACCTGTCAGCCCTACATTTCCCTACCCAACAGCCTTTCCAAAGTGGCTGTTTCAAAACTTGTCTCCTCTTTTCAGGCATCCTACCCTTATCACCACTTCCCATTCCCTGCCGCTTTACCATTAAGTTACTCTGATCCACAGCAATCTCTCTCTCCTTCTCTCTCAGGATAATGGAAGAAACCATCTAATTCCTGCTCTTGTGTTCTGGATCCCGTATTTTCCCTACCTCCTCAGAAAATTCATTATACTTCCTCCCATGTTTTTATTTTGTATATGTTTATTTATTTTTGAGAGAGAGAGAACACAGGCAGGTAGGCACAGGGAGAGAGGGAGAGAGAGAGAATCCCAAGCAGGTTCCGTGCTTGTCAGCACAGAGCCTGATGTGGAGCTTGAACTCATGAACTGCAAGATCACGACCTGAGCTGAAATTAAGAGCCAGAGGCTCAACCGAATGAGCCACCCAGGCGCTCCCCCTCCCATGTTTTAAAAACACTCCCTATTTCCTCGTTCCCAAATATCTTCAGGCCTCTCTAGTCTTAAAAATTGCATGACCTGATGCACACCTCAGGTATATCTCTCTTCTCCCCCTCCCTTCTCCACGTCCCTGCCCCCCCAGGCATGCCTTCTTTTGCATCCACCTATTTTTCTTGACAAGGAAAGTATTGATTGTCTTGTTGCAAAATCCACAAATCCTATGAGCAACCTCTGGTACTTTTCCTTTTTATTTATTTAGAATATTTCATCGCTCAACTCGTCTTAAAATTCTTCATTTTGCTTCTGTAAATCTACACTTTCATAGTTTTCTTCTTATATCCTGGGTCATTCCTTTTCAATCTGATTTCTGATGATTCTTCCTCCGTAGGTGCTTTAAGTGTGTGTGTGTGTGTGTGTGTGTGTGTGTGTGTGTGTGTGTGCGCGCGCGCGTACGTGCACGTGAGCGTGTTAGAGTTCTGCCTCTTGCCATCCAGGCTTCTTTGTCATTCCAGCTGAGTTATGCATTCCACTGCTATGTTTGTAGTTAACATTGACATGGTATTGACTTTCTTATTTCTAGGTCTTCAACTCAGATTTCTCCTGAATTTCAGATCAATATATTCAAATATTTACTGAATATTTGTCATTATATAGATA
This sequence comes from Felis catus, assembly GCF_018350175.1. Taxonomy (NCBI): domain Eukaryota; kingdom Metazoa; phylum Chordata; class Mammalia; order Carnivora; family Felidae; genus Felis; species Felis catus. The sequence continues at coordinate 22,646,119 of NC_058371.1, forward strand.
GCTCAGTTGCCAAAATTGAGGTAAGTTTTCCATTCACCCCCAAAATTGCTGTTCCTTCTGTGGATCTCTCTTATAGAAAGATACCAGCATCCCACCCCAATAGCCCAAGCCAGAAACCCTGGAGTAATCTGTGATGTTTCCCATCTATCACTGTATGTAATTTATCTCCATAACCTGTTGATATCTTCTAGAAATGTCTTGATTTTGTCCACTTTTCATTATATCCTTCCCTTCTTTGGCATAGATCCTAATCTTTTTCCATCTATAGTACAAGAACTTTCTAACTGGTCCCTGGCCTTTGGCCATGTCTCCTGTCAATCTTACTATTTCTAAAATTTAAATAGATTCAGAACTGTTCGCTGATTCTCTGCCGCTATTGGAAAAAGCATCCAAGTTTTCTAGAATGTAAGGAATTTGCTAAGCCATCTGCGGTTACCAAATATGCCATCTTTTTGTATTTCTTTCTTTGCCTTCAAGCCCCTGACATGCTACTTCCTCTGCCTGTCAGAAACTACAACAAATTAGCCTAATCATTTGCCTTCATTTAGCATTTCATTCAGATGTCATTTCTTTTAGGAAGACTTTGCTGATCTCCCCAAAGTTAGGCTAGATGGCCCTTCTACTGCACCACACGCTACCATGGTATTTTCAAAGGGGAACATTGTCTTTAATATATAATACGCAGTTTCTCCGAGTTCCCATATGCCAAAATATCTCGCGAATATCTCTGCCTTAGTTTTTCCCTCCTCCAGTCAAAGAGAGTGAGATGTCTTTCTTTCCTCCAGTTGAAAGCTAATTGTTCACCTACTGCTCTGGATTCCATTCTCTCGTGCTTCTTGCCACTTGGATCCACCAGTATTCCTGCACCTCATAAATTCATACGGACTGAGAAATACCAGGACTTTCACTCTACTGGTTGCCTCTCTCAGGTATGTGCTCTGTTAAAGTCTCTTCCTTCCTTAAACCTCTCTTTTTACCTTGCTCGTGAGTCGCATCCCCTTTCCTTCCTGTCTTGCAGGAGCATACAAGATTCTTTGCATCATTTCCTCACCTGATTTTACTCCCCAGCCCACTATTGGAACTTTATACGCTTGTTTGCTTTCTAATTTCACCACGGACTTCCTGGTGGCCAACCACAATGTATGTTGCTTGCCCTTTTCCTGCTCAATCTGTCTAATGTATTTGACACTCTTGGTCAGTCTTACATTTTCCATATTCTTTCTTCCTTCAGAATCCATAACAACCTAATATCTTGATTTTTATTCCCACATCTCAGCTCACTGTTTCGCTGTCCCATTTTCCGGCTTCTCTTCTGACTGACGTTTAAGAGTCGTCCCCGAGTGTCCCATTGTTGGCCCTCTTCTGGTCCATTCTCTCTCTGAGCGTGATCTCATCGTGTCACCTCCCGCTTGTGGTTCCCATAGCCAACACCTCTTTCCTGAATTCCAAAACATATATCCATATTCTTTCTAGAAGTCATATATTTTTTGATGACCCTCACCATCGTCAATTCAACTTCTGTACTACTGAATTCATTAGTATCCCTTGTCGCCCCACAACAGATTGTCTAAAATTTTCTGCTTCAGTGAGCTTTACATGCTTAGACACTGAAAGAAAGGAAAACAAAACCTGAAATTAATTTTGGCTTTTGCTTCTCTTTCATGATCCCTTTACTTACCTCAGAAACCAAATCCACTTTGCCAAGGTTCTCAATATTCTTCAAACATCCCTCTGCATTCTCCTTGCTGCCACTTTGTCCACACCCTCTTGATTTTTGAGAAATACTGCGCTATCTGACTACCTTCACTGCTTGCTTCCAGTTTCACTACTTGGAATCCATTATTCACTCTTCTGTCATTGCAGTTTTTCTAGAGCATAAATCTAAGGAAGGCATATCCTTTCTATGCACTAGAACGCGTTAAGGCTAAAAGCCAGTGTGCAAGGCCATTCGTGATCTAGTCTGACCACACACGTCTCAGAATTCACATTTCTCCACACTCTCTCATTTTTCTTCTTCAACATACCGCTCCACCTCTCAAAAGATTCCTTGTCAACCACACCAAACTTCTTACTGGCCCCTAAAGAGATGATGCTGGTTTTTGTTCACATAGTTTGCTTATGCAGTTTCCTGTGATTGGTTGGTCCTTCCACCATTTTTAATCTGTCAAAGTAGAGATTCACTGGTGCCTTTTCCAAGTCACTTCACTGACTCCTTCAGCAGCAGTAGGTGACATCCCATGTTCTTTTATAGTACTCTGTGCACATTTCTGACATAAAATTTACAATAAATTTTATTGTCACTTCCTATCTCCCAAAAGGCTAGGAGTTTCTTAAAATCAGAGGCTTTGCTTTTTGACTCAGTGTTTGTATCAAGTACCATGTTAGGTACATGATAGGTACTCATAAATGCTTCCTGAACGAAAGCAGACTTGTTCAAACCAGCGAGTCTATTGAACTATCCATATTGAGTAGAAAATGGGAAAGGAACAAAGATACTGACGTTGTATTTGAGTCATTTTTTCCCTTTTCTCTGGAGAAATCCAAGAATAACATAAGAAAAGTGCCACTAGTGTATTTGGGATAACTTATTTTTTCAGCAATCTTTCACAGGACATTTACAGTTTGAGATGTAACCTAACCAATCCATAGGGGATGTCGTGGGAACGAGCCTGAAAACAAATAGCCTAAAAAATGTAGCATTATCTTAATCCACTGCCTTTCTCATTTCTTATGGACATATTGATTCATTCATGATTTATTCATTATTGAGCCCTCACTGTGTGCCAGACGTCGTGGTAAAGGCCAGGGTCACGAAGATGAGTAAGACTTGGCCTCTGACCTAAAGACACTCATATTAGCAAAGAGTGCGCTTGTAAAACAAGTATTTTTAAAAAAACAACTCTGAATTAATAGAGGCATATCCTCATTTTTATGAAAGTGCAGAGAAGGAGACACTCAATGAGAGGAGCAAGACCTAGTAGCGATTCACTTTTCAGGACGTTGCCATGAGGGAAATGATCCTCGAGTACTGGAACGCGGTTGCCTGAAACATCACTCCTTTTACTTTCCTTAAACCACATCCCTTCATTTCTTCCACCTACTGTTAGAGACCTGTAAGCTTCTCTTACCCACACCTTATCTTCAATTCACTTTTATAATCATGTTTACATACTTGCAATTTTGTTAATTTTGCATTTCCTTAATTAGATTTTAAAACACCTTAAATACAGGAGCATATTTTCATAATCCTAATACTAAAGTAAGTCACCGTGGGTGCTTAATAAATACTTATTAGTGCTCTGGCTTAATGTCCTTAGCATCGTTAAATTGGAAGAATTGATTTCTATGTTTGATAATTTTCACTTTTTTATTAATTTATGAAATGGTAAATTACATTGTTTCAAATGTTCTCCAATTCATTTTCTTCCTTTTGAGACATAATTACTCATTATAAATTATTTATCTCTCCCTTCCTAATTTCAGTCATTTAAAGTTACAGTATATAAATAGCATCACCAAACATAGCTTGCTAATTTGTTTCACACGTCAAGGTAGTAGGAAATTGCATAAAGCTTTCCTAAATCCTCACAGAATAGACGGTTGGAGACAGTGTAGACAGAATAGACACTATATAGAATAGACTTACTATAAAGCCCCTCACTTTGCTCCCCCCCCCCCACAGTTTAGTAGAAATGATGAATAAGCTGAAAGAGGATACCAGAGAGCATAATATTATCTAGGAACTGGGTAATTAGATCAGAAAGAGCCAGTCCAGACTCTACCACTTGCTGGCACAGGAGCTTGAGAAAGTTACACAAATCTTCTGAATCTCAATTTTGTTATCTATAAAGTAAGATAAATATGAGGGTCAATAAACTAATGAGAGTGTGGCATTTAGCAAAGTGCCTGGGCAGAAACATACAAATGGCTCAGTTGCCACTATTAATGACGTTACTTATGAGCTTAGGTTTTAATACAGCATAGAAATTGGTGTGAAGGAAAATGTGGAATGAAAGAGGCTGCCTCCCTAGCAGCACATATGCTCCTTACTTCATCATAAAATTCTACCTTCACAATCGGAGCAAGGTGATGTTCGTTCTGCAGAAGAAAAAGGAAACTTCTGCTGCAAAATTGGTTGGGCAACATTACAAAGGTAGCCACTCTCACCTAAAGCAAGTAAAAGTGTTCTAAAATGTTTTTTGTTCACTTTACCAGTTTCTCTTCTAAGGAAAGTGCAGTGCGACATATGCATTTATATGTGTGTGAGTGTGTATATATCACATTAAAGTCAGAACTTCAGGTGCCAGTCAAATTGCCACATCATTACTTCTGAGGGAATAACTGCAGTTACAAAACAGCAACTAGAAATACATGACAGATTACAAAAAAAAAAAAAAAAGCAAAGAAAGAAATGTCTGACATATTACAAAAGCTAGGTTTAAAGAAGATACTTTGCAAAGACGCTTTTTCTATGTGAAGTCAAACTATCAAGTCACAAGTCACATAACAACCTGTGAATGAATCTTTCACCCAGCTTTAACAGCACATTTGACACAAATCAGACAAAACAAAACAAAAAAAAGACACCATGTCAACAGATCAGCTCTATAATTTTAAAATGTTTATAGTAATAATACCTTTATGGATTCTATCATTTTATTAGTAAGGGGAAAATATAGAAAATCAATTTTAATTTCTTTTTAAAATCACTTTGTGTATTGGAATAAATCCCAATTCTGTGGCTGTCTGTTTGGAGAACTCATTAAAAATGAGATGTGGATTTGCAGCCTCAGACAAAGTGATCCTGGTTCTTTTTAATCTTTCTAGGGTTAAAATAAAAATACATAGACTTTCCCTTGTATGTTTTCTCTAGAGAAATTACCTTTTAAGTTCTTAAAGACCATGGTTTCCTTTCATACTTTTAAACTTTAAAAAATATTTGTATAACCTTATTTAAAGGTTTGCCCGACACATTCGCTAGATCTTTAGAGATTTCTCATATCTAGACCATTCCATACTTAGACTGCAATGTATATACTTTCTTCTCAGAGGTCATTCAAACTTTTATATAACAAAGTTTTATTTATCTGTTAGGATCAAAGGGTTGTCAGAAGCTGACAAATTTTTCATATACTTCTAAGAAAAAATATAATTATGCAAATTTCTTCTATTGTTTTGTCAGCTGTTTTAACTACATATTAGCTCATCTTTACATTTGTTAATGTGAAAGAAAAGGTAAGTATTTAACTTCAATAAAGATAATTTATATCAGTTAAAGTTTTACTTTTCAGAGAGAGTACATTTAACTCCATGAGTATTTGGGTTATTACTGTCAAGAGGTTAATGACATTTTCTGTCCTTAAGTTTTCACTATAGAATTCCCAAATGCTTCATCCCCAAATTCCAAAGTTATATTTATTAATAGTAATTAATGATGATTGGAGTTCCAGCTTTCATCTAGTGAGTATAAAAATACAGTTGTTCTCCAGAGCCAGTACGCCTTCTAACCAGCATTTATCAGGTATTTCTTCAGCATTTCTGTGAAAGAGAATTCCAGGCTTCATGAAGGATGGGTGGAGAAGGAGGAGGACTAAGTAAGACTCTCTAGGGTCCCAATCACTCTGATTTTGTCCTCAGACTTGAATACACAACTGAGAAAAACAAAGAGAATTAACCTGACTCCTCAATCTTTAGCAAGCGTCTACTTTTATGGGAGCGGTGCCCCAGACTCGATTTGCTTCCGTACTCAAATGGTTTACCAAAGTATTCCTTCCCACTCTAGGTGAAGTGCTTCGACCAAAGCCCTGGCAAACACATGTTCTCCTGTCTCAGTTTCCAGTGAGGTTGTGGTCCATCAACAATGCCTTAGTGGCACTTACAAAACGCTACCATGAAAACTACTACTCAGCCAGGGCGCCCTTTAATCCACTCTAGCTACATTACCTGTTGACTTCCACCACACCACCTTCTTCTTGACTGACGGTCTGTTTTGGGCTCCCCCCAACCAATTTCTATTCCTAAGTTCTAAATGCATTATTGTACTGACCTACCTTTACTTCTAAACACAAATGTAGGCAGATCCCCCTACGTACAAAGATCTGCGTTCTAGTCTGCTTTCTATCCCCTTTACTAAAGTTCATCCATGTTTATTTCCTTGCTTGTTATCAGCCCTTCCTTTCGGTTCTGAAGCTCCAGACCTAATACCCATTTCTCTGCTGGAGTTTCACCCTTGCCTTCTCGGGAATGACTCAAGTTGCATATGTCAGAATAAATAAATTCACAAATTTTCTTCCCAAACCTGCTTCTTGTTTCACTATGTTGCTGTAAATGGAACCAACATCTCCAACAGGCTCAGCCCAGGGCCATCTCATCCCCCTCCCATTCTTGAACCTCCCTCATCCTATCCATGCCTAAATTATTTCCTCCCATGTCATTTCCTCTGACACTCCTCTGGTTCAGGACTTCTGTAATTTCTTACTCACAGCTGTTGTTGTCTGAATGTCTTCCTTCTTTTCATCTCTTCCCTCCTTTAATGTCCCCCAAACTGCTGCCCAAATACTCTTCCCCAAAGCACAGCTCTTCCTGTGACTCCTTATTGTCTACCAATTGAATTCTAAGTCCCACATCACTGATATCTAACACTTCCTTGGTGTGGTTTTACCTGTATTTACCACTACTGGTCAAGACACAGCCTTGGACTGAACTCAGCTTTGAAACATTCCCCAGACACACCCTGCACTTCCCCCTCCCCCAGCAGAGATCCTTTTGTTCACACCAAACCCGTAGCATGAATGCCTTTCCCCAGAGTTGATACCATGTTGCCTCGAGGCATTTTTTGATGATCCTTTCTACCTAGCTCCACCGCAACCATTCAGTTATTCTTGCGACCTGACCAGAGTTCTTTACATTTTGAAATTCTTCGTGAGTACTTGATTATTCTCCAGCCTATAACATTCAGCATCCAGGGTCATGCATGAAATTCTTTTGGCTCATTTGTTTGTTTTTTAGTAACCATATATTTCCAATATGAAAAAAGCTTGAAAAAAATGAAAATGTGTATTTGCAATTCTTCTTTGCGCTAGGCATTGTCTTTGGTACAGTAAGATATTCTATCTCCACTGTTTGCACTCTCAAACCAGTTTTAATACAATAGTTTAAAGATAATTATACTAATGTTGAAAATTTATCATCCAGAATTCATTTTCTACAAATAAGCTCCATTTTGCCAATTTAATTTGTTAATTGTTGCAAATTTCTCAGACTACTTACAGTCTTAGTATCTTGCTGAAATTATTTATTTTTTTTGTTTAATTTTTATTTGACCATTGTTACATTAGCTTCAGGTGTGCAACATAGTAATTTAGCAACTCTATATGTTATGCTATGCTTGCCACAAGCATCACCACACAATGCTATTATAGCGTGGGAAATAAGCTTAGGAATCCCCCAGGCTTACACCAATGGGTTAACAAGGCATAAAGAATTACAAAGCCATAGGATGCTCACACCCAAGTTTGGGTAAACAAGACAGGGCAACCAGGAATAAGGAGGTGCAAAGGCACCCCAGAATAGAGAGGGAGGGGCAAAGGCCTAAAAATAGGGACACCAAGGTGCCCAATACATAGGCATATGAAATAAATAAAGATTGGATATTCAGGGTGGAAGCACCCCCAATTTAGTACTATAGCAGAAAGCTGTTTTCACAGGTAGAAAGAACCAAGTTAGGTAAACAGGTAAATTGGGCTATAGACCTCTGTGCTGCAGGTGAAGCAGCCCAGAGCGGAGATGTTTAACAAAAGAAATGTGCCATGTTAACTCTGAGGCTATTTCCCCTACCTGTCTCATCCCCTTGGCTAGCTAAGATAAACAGAGGTGTGCCTCATGTCTGCTGTAAACAACCTTCTGCCTGACTGCCCGGCACCCAGATTTTGCTTTGTATTAACCCAAACCCCTAACCCCAAATATCTTCAAGATCCCCTTTCCCTCACATCCACAAGTTAATGTTCACAGATTCATTGCCTCTTTGTGCACATCCATTGCTGTGTTTGTAAGCCTTCTGATCCTAATAAAAACGGGCAAGGACCCTTATTCAGGGCTTTTGTCTTTCCCCAGACATTAGCCATCTCCCGCTTTTCATCCTGCCTCCTGCTCTCTTGCTAGACGAGAGAACTTTAGACCCAGAGTCTATAACATTATAGTACCATTGACTTTATTCCCTATGCTGTGCATTTTATTCCCATGACTTATTGGTCCCATTCCTGGAAGCCTGTACTTCTCACTCCCCTTCACCCGTTGGCCCATCCCTCCAGTCCCCTTCCCTCTGACAATCATCAGTTCTCTGTATTTATAAGTCTGAATCTGCTTTTTTGTTTGTATGTTTATTCATTTGTTTTGTTTTTTTTTTTTTTAGATTCCACACATGAGTGAAATCATATGGTATTTGTCTTTCATAGTTTGACTTATTTTGCTTACCATAACACACTCTAGGTCCATCCATGTTGTTGCAAATGGCAAGATCTCATCCTTTTTATGGCTGCAAAATATTCCATTATAAATATATTCCAGGGGCGCCAGGGTGGCTCAGTCGGTTGAGCGTCTGACTTCGGCTCAAGTCATGATCTCACGGCTCGTGAGTTTGAGCCCCGCGTCGGGCTCTGTGCTGATAGCTCAGAGCCTGGAGCCTGCTTTGGATTCTGTGTCTCCCTCTCTCTCTGCCCCTCCCCCACTCTTGCTCTGTCTCTCTCTCTCTCTCAAAAATAAATATTCAAAAAAATTTTATAAATCTATTCCAATATATGTATATTCCATATATCTAAAATATTATTTTTGTCCATATCAAATTTTATATTATAGTTTTTGCTGTCATATATTTTGCATGTGTGGCCATTTTCTCCTACCCAGTCTAAATCTTCTATATCATATTTGGCAATTTAAAAGTCTAGATTGGGGTGCCTGGGTTGCTCAGTCGGTTAAGCGTCCAACTTTGGCTCAGGTCATGATCTCACATTCCATGAGTTCGAGCCCCATGTTGGGCTCTGTGCTGATAGCTCAGAGGCTTGAGCCTGCTTCCAATTCTGTGCTCCCTCTCTCTCTGCCCCTCTCCCACTCATGCTCTCTTTCTCTCAAAAATAAATAAACGTTAAAAAATTTTAAAAGAAAATGTCTAGATTATTTGCTTCCTCTGTTTTTATCAATTAGAATTTTAGCCTTTTTTCAATTTCTTTATTTTTTGTTGATTATACTACTAATCATATTAATTATGAATTGGAAATGCCATAATTTTATTTATTCATTGGGTACTACTTGAGAAAATTGTGAAGAATTTGGTGAGAGAAAGAAGAGGAAAAAGGAGAGAAGAATGTTAGGACATTGACAAACTTACTCATGGGGAGGGAAGGACTCATAATCTATATAGAAAAAGAGAGTCAGTCTGTGACATTTCTGGTTAGCTTGAATTCTCACAGAACTCTCCTTAACTCAGCAGGACCACAGTGCTTGATTGGAGCTCCTTGCTTTGTGTGTGTGTGTGTGTGTGTGTGTGTGTGTGTGTGTGTGTGTAATGGCCTAGGTTAGTTACAAGTCAGTGCATTTGTGGTGCTTGCCTTATTTGTTCACACTTTCTCCTAAGGATCACAATTTTACATTGTCTATTTTTCAGGGCTTGAAACATTGATTATATATATTTCACTCTTTATAACTCTTTACAATGGAGGACTAGTTTGAAACTGATTTCTGCAACATGATTAACATGGCCTCTTTGTTTGGGGCCTATCTTTTGTCTTGCAGTTGGACTCAAGAATGAGTTTCGAAAGAGCTCACTGGGGCTCTGTGTCCACAGGAAGTTTGGTGGAATGAATGGTGGATATCACTGTCATTCAGATGGGTTGCTAAGCACAACCACAGTTCAGTTTATTTACAGAAAACTCTTTAGGATGTGAAGATTGGCTACCTAGCTTTCACTTCTTTAGGAAAACATTAAATGGAGAGTGCTGAGGGACTCTATTCAGTATGTTTTCTTTCATTTAAGCCTCCATTTTCAGTCCATTGTCCCTGCTTCCCCCTTGTGCCTGCTGTCCCTGAATTGAGTCTGTCTGTTTCTATTTCTCCAGCAAATACACCCCATAAGTCCTACTTCTGAAAGGAGTATATTCATCTGGCTCCTTTGGGCTGGAGGAGATGTTCTGTTGACTCTACTTTCAGAACCTATCTAAAAACTAATGATATTACAACACTTCCATTGCTATCACTCCAGTCCTAGCCACCTGTGATGGTTAATGTTATGTGTCGACTTGGTTAGGGTATGGTGCCCAGTTGTCTGGACAAATAAAAGTGTAGACATTGCTGTGAAGGTATTGCTTAGATGTGGTTAACATTTAAATAAGTTGGCTTTGAGTACAGCAAATTACCCTCCATAATATGTGTGGGCTTCCTCCAATTAGGTGAAGACCTTAAGAGCAAAGACTGAAGTTTCCCAGAAAAACAGCAATTCTGCCTCAAGACTATAACATAGAAACTCTGCCCGAGTTTCCAGCTAGCATAGCCTGCCCTGCAAAGTTTGGACACAAGACTATAACATCAACTCCTATCTGAATTTCCACCCTGCCAACTTGACCTATGGATTTTGGCTTCCCAGCCACTACACCCATGTAAGTCAATTCCTTAATAAATAAATCTTTCCCTACCTTCCATCTTCCCTCCTGGCCGCTCTTACTCTTTCCCTCTCTGTTTATATATGTATATGTACACATGTATGGTATACACATATGTATATGTGCATGCATGTACCATTTGTTCTATGTCTCTGGAAAACCCTAATATGTCACCATCATTTCTCACCTGGATTCCATCAACCACCGACCTCAAAGCTGATCTCCCTTTTCCCCAACTCGATCCCTTACAGTCTATTCACAGGTAGAATCGAGAATCTTTTTCAAACTCAAGTTTTTATCTATCCTAACTAGAATAAAATCTAAAATCTTGACCATAGCTGAGAACTTGCATGCCCTTCCCCCTGCCAGCTGTCCAACCTCACTTTTTCATCATTCCAACTTCAGCTCAATCCACTCCAGCTATCCTGGCTTCCAGCCATATCTCTGCCACAGGAAATTTTCCCTTGTTTCCTTTGCTTGAAATATTCTTTACCCAGTCTATACCCCCTCATAAATCTCTGCTCCAATGTTATCTCCTCAAAGTGCTGTGCCTAGTTACCCATTCATTAATCACCTACATTTCCTTCCCACCATTAACCATCACTCTTACCCCTTTATTCTACTTTCTTTTTCTTCATGATGCGTAATATAGCCTGAAATTATATCACTTAATTACTTATATGTTTTTTTTTCTGTCTCCATAACTAGAAGGGGAGATTCACAAGGGCAGGAAAGATGTCTCTCTTATTCCCCATTTATCCTCAACACCTAGAGAATACTTACTATGTAGTGATGGCTCAATAAATATTCATTTAGATGAGTGAATGAATAGTCTTTGTCTGAAATTTTGTAGCACACTGCTTTAATAATATAATGCTAGAATGACTTGGTCATCATTAGGCTGAATATAACAGACAGTCTCCATTTGAAGACCTCATGTGTGCATTATACAGAATTTGAATAATTTAACATAAAACCACATAAGAAAATTGCAACAGGAAACCCACTGATTATTCAGTTATATCTCACATTTTAGAAATCTGCAAGCTTCAATGGTTTGCTAAGTTGACATTACATGGTCATAAACACTTGATAAACCTACCAAAGCATTTTTGCTCATTACATTTTCATCTCTCAGAAAGGTTCAGATTTCCATATTTAAGTAACATTGAACCCAATTCTCCATCAATCAAGCCTCTTATTTAATTAACCCATTTGGCCAGTCTCATCTATATTTGCTATTATCCAAATTGTCAGTCAAGTTGTTCCTAAGGCAGAATGTTTAATAGTGAGGATGGGACTGATAATCAAGATACTGACTCTGGTCTACACATTACCTCAGTAAGCCTTGCCCAACTAGGCCTTACAGAGCAAAAAATGACAATCATAACCACATGAGCCATTGAGATGCGTGGGTGAACAGGCATTAGTGTGTTTGCGTGTATGTGCTAGCATGCATACGTGCACTAGAGAGAGAAAGAGAAACTCAAGCAAAACAGATGGAAGTACTTTGACACCTGGTACTTACAACATCAAAGTAAATTATTATTGCTGAATAATAACAGCTACCATCATTGAGCACTTCTTATGTTCTAGACACTTCTCTGGGTGTTTACATTCAGTATCCCAGATAATCCCATAGAAGCCACATGTGATAGGTATGGTTATCCTCCTCATTATATGTGTGAGCAAACTGAGGCATACAGGGGGTAACTAGCCAAAAAAGAAAAAAAAAGAAAAGAAAAAAAAACTCATCTAAAAAATGGATGTCAGACTACAGACTGAGGCAAGTCTACTTCCAGAGTCTTGGATTCTAGCTACATATTCTAGCTGCACAGATATAGTTTTAGAAAACATGTTGGAGAAATTTTCCTTTTCACTTTTCTGGTAAATGGGAAAAGAAGTATGTGAGACGCAGCATGGTGACTGACTCATGGTAGGGGTCCTTAAATATTCATGCCTTGCCTTCTTTCCAGTATATGATCCTGCCTCTTTCGAACTGATTTTTCAATAAACATGCAGTTCCTTCCCACAGGCATTTTTGGTCCCGGTGGGTCATTCTACTGAATTTAGGTTCATCATAAGACAGAATTGATGTGTGTTTCATCTGGAATAGTGGTTAACAGTGAGAATAAATACTATTGTTTATGATCATTTCTAATAACCGGGAACTATGCTAAGTGATCGCTATGCATTAATGCGTTACAAAAAAGCCCACGAGTACTGCGTTAAACATTTTTTCATAAGCTTTTCAGCATTATTTTGATAAGTGTTCTAGCACTTTTGTCCAACTCATGGGTGGATTGTCATGGGACCAGGACTTGGCAAGGCAAACAGGAAATCTCAACCATCGGTCTGCTCATCCTTCCTCTCTTCACCAAAAGCCTTTCTGATAAGCAAAAATGAGACTTACCTTCAATTCTCATGAAAAATACAAGTGTTTACTTCTTCCTTGTGAATAAAACAAGTATTTATTTATTTATATATGTCTTCCTAACCTACATCTGAGGAAATGATTCACCTGGTGTGTGTTCCTATTCAGCCAAACCCCCCTTTGATCCCTGTGGACATATTTATTCCCATGGGTAAGAAAAAAAGAGTGTGATCTCTCCTAGGGTAGGACAGGGGGGATTGTGGATCAGAGTTTGATCTTCTTGAATATAGGTAACTTTCTTCAGATTAGTTCTTTTCTCAAAAAAATTCAATAATGATTTTATGTTTTCCATTTCCTCCTTTTTTTCTATGATATGTATTATTTCCACATTGAAAGATTATTTTGAGGAGAAGTATGTTTTCAAACACACCATGATCCTATACCACTGCCCAGAGTGGGACACCATCATAAGTCATTAACATGCCATATGCCTTCCGAATAAAGAAAAGCTACAAAGCCCCAGTTATATACAATCTTAGGCAATAATGTTTACAAGCTCACATACACTAAAACAAATGTAAACAATAAATGTAGCATGAGAGTGATTAAAGAATGCACAGAGACAGCCACTTATGATCAGTCTGCCCCCCAGGAGCCAGCACCAGCCAGCCCCTGGAACCTGGCCATTTATTATACTCAAAAAAGAAAAAAAGAAAAACTAAACACTAAAAAAGACTAAGGTATTACCTTATAGAAAGTATATGCACTGTGATTTTGTTCTAAATACATCTGGAAGGGATTTGGGACTCTGATTGTGGAATTAGATATTTAGCTCTTTGGGCCAAGAATCTGGTTCCTACCTAAGTTACAACTGCCTGCCGTGCCCCACAGTGAATCTTTACCTGGGGTGTCCTATCAGCAGTCATGGTGACAGCATGCCGTTTAACCATAAGCAGCATTTTCTTTAAGTCATGGATTCAAAAGGACGTCCAGAATTCTAGCAGTTTATTCACTACTTATGAGCAGTCTAGAGAGAACAGATGAGTTTTGAACGAAATCCCTGCCTACAGAAGTCCTTTGGAGGTACACAGTTGGGTATGAGCCCTTGGAAACCCTGAAGTCTCCCGTTTGTCACAAAGAATGAGCCTTCATCTTTGACACAGTGACCAAATATAAGTCACAGAAAATAATATCTTGACCTGAAATGACACTGCTGGGCAGGCTGATGCCCCTCTAATAATCCAGCTACAGAAAAATAGGAAATAGGAGGTTCTCGTTGTTTTTCTCTACACTGAACGACTTTCTTCTTTTATGAAAATAATACACTGCACTTCTCTTTTGAATTGTCTCTTCTTTTAATTAGAGAACTGGGGAAATTTCTCCCTTGCTAAATCTTCCCATCCCTCTGAAACTGTAATGACTAGTTTCAAGCTGTCAGTACAGAAAAGATATTTGCAGCTGCCCCTGTCACATGGGTGGTTCTTTCTCTCCCCGCCAAAGCCAGATCCTTTTTTTTTTTAATTTTTGCTCTTAAGTGAGCAAATTAGGGGGAAGGTAAAATGAATAAATCTTCATTACATTCTAGAAAACAAACCTGGGAACTGCTTACTTAAGCTCCACCAGGCAAAGTAAATGAACAGGAAGTCCTTATTACACAGGAAGGCTGGGTGACTTTTTAACAATTGGGAAGAGTCGCTGGGAGTGTAAATACTCTAATTTCACACCTGGCCCAAATATGTCAGGAGCGATCTACCTTTTACATTTGAAACATCACTCCGTCTTATTGTAGAGTGCAGGAGTCTGTATTTGAAGTCAAGTTCTTAAATAAAACTTTCCAGACTGCTTAACATTCTGCCTTCTCACGATACACATGAGCTCGCTCTCTTTTCTATAAACTTTTCTCTTCACCCAAACGTCTCTACTCAGGATGTATCCAGGAAAATAGGCTCATTTTCCTAAGGGCATTTTTATTCCAAGTTTCACACTTATATAAATATGAGGTCTGACCATTTTGTGCCACATCTGGTGGTCTGAAAGCAACTGTGTGCTACAGAAAACAATGTTCTAAGGTAGCAATGGGTATGTTGTACCGTCTTCTCCCAAATGAGTTCAGCACATCTTGAATCACATGATAGCTACTGAGTATCAGGGGAGAGGTAGGCATGCATGCAGCCTGTCATTATACAAGATATTTTCCAGGCTCTCCCTAGACCGGAGAGGTATGCTCAACAAAACCTACATCAGAAAACCTACATCATATACAGCCAGTGTGTGCCAGTGAGATTGACCCATGTTCACGCTATGAGCATCCAAATACCCTCACTTACGAAGAAAATTCTGTTGAGTTTAAATTGATATAGTCTATTTTGTTCCTTGGGATTTTTTTTCACACATGGGAAATCTTCTTAGTTTCCACATTAAATTAAGTTAATTATATGGTTCTTCAAGATAGAAGTTTATCTGTGTTTTGGATGAATTCTTATTTTTTATTTTAAGGTTTTCCCTCATGGGCATCATCATAGACCATTTTAACTCACATATTATACTTGAGACAATATATGTTCAGAGGATAATGGTCACTCAAGTTTCAGCAGCACATTACATTTTAGAAATTACAAAGAAAATTTAGTGATAACCCTCACTATCAAAAGATAAACATAGGAATTGTTACTACTTTTTGTAGGGATTACTGGAGACAGTATCTGGGCCTTCAACTTGCTAAAGGCTGCCGTAGTAGGAGGGAGGAAATAAAACATTTAATACCACTCATTTAATATTACTGTTTCTTAAGATCCAGAAATATTAATATGTCCCAATACTAATCACCCTAAAATATATGGAATATATTCTTCCTCAAAAAGTAACTCAACAGCCTATGATATTTTCAACATGTGGGAATTACTGATATCATAATACATAGAAAATCCTTCAAACTTAAAAATCTTTTATATTCAGTCCACAGGCAACCGATATGAACTTACCTTAAATTTTATAACTTGGTGATCTGGGCACGTTCTTTTCTCTCTCTCTCTCTTTTTTCCTTTTTCTAAGCTCTACGACTGCAGTGAGAGGAACCGTGGATCCTGTGTAGAGCCCAGACTCCTCTGTGCTGTTGGCAAGAGTGTTGAGACCTCACTACCTTCTCCAGACCGCCTTTGACCCCCATTTCACAACCTCTCGCTTTGTGGCAACCACTTATCCTGCAAATGCCCGTGCTAAGGCTCCAGTCCCAGGCATCACTTCTACAGTAGGTGTTGGCCAAACCCAAGATGTTTCTCTTGTTTTGGGAGCTTTTGTTGGTTTGTTTCTTGTTTTGCTTTGTTTGGGTGGGGTAAGCTTTCTTTTAGCCGCCTTCTATCTTATTAAACTTACAAACACAGTATCTGTTACATCCATACATTTTAGCAAGAGAGATAAATAACAATCAATGAATAAAAGTAAATTACATAACAGTTAGAAATTAAAAAGCACCATAGATAAAAAGAAGAAAGAAGGACTGATTAAGGGGGATCCAGACTTCAAGTAGAGAGACTTCAGTTTCAATAGGGTGGTGAGAGAAAGCCTTAATGACAAATGGCACTTGGGCAAAGACTTCTTTTCAATTGTAATTCGCCAAAGTGAGGCTGATTCTAAGGTATGGGAATAGCCACAAGAATATAGAATCGCTCAATCAATTAGCTGGGTAAAACTAAGTTACTGAATGTTTAGTATTCTGTGAACATAGACCTGATTTTTTAATATACTATTACAGGATACCATGAAACTATGACCAACACATGCACATTATTAACTCTCTGTAGACCTTCCCAGCTGACCAAAGCCAGGGAAGACTATTCACTAAGAGAGAAGTTATTATGTTGGTTCTAACTTGTGAATTTGAGAATTGACGCCTTCTTTTGGTAAACAGACACCTTTGAGGGATCCAAGTAGAATTCTTTTTTTCCCCCCTTTTTTTTTGGCCCATCTGCCTATCCCTGAAAACTCCTTCCCATGTATTTAAAGATACAGAATCAGCACTTTGATCTCAAACTCACCAGATTCAATGATGGGAACTGTCACCTTGGAGACACTTTCTTCTGGAACCCTTTGATTCTCCAAGTTTTCTCCCAAATAAAGAAATATGAATTCTTTATAAATTTCATTTTTTTTAAAGCAAGTGGAGTCAGTGGACAAGAAAATAATATAAGCAGTACAGTTACTGGAAATGGACAGGTCAAGTGAACCTATTAACGAATACATTTCCACAAACGCATGCTGTTTTGGATGAGTTATTGATTTCAGCCTTAAACAGTCCACAGGGAGCTTGCTTGTTTCATTTGTAATGCTAACAAACTCATTTGTTGGAACCAGCATGTTACTTTTTAAAAATATATTTGGAGGTGACTTTTGAACACATATCTACTAGGTTTGTAAGTGTTTGGAACATTAATTGCAGAATTTACAAACAACTATTAATGGATTTTCTCCTTCATAAAAGGAAGAGTCTTTCCAAGCTAAACCAAGTGCAGCTATTGTTACATTGCAATCTGTGAAAATACAGGGATGAGAGGAAAAGAAGCTTTCTACTCACCAACCCCATCTAAGCTAACTTTTCTTCACTTCTTTACGGTTCTTTTTAACTCACTGACATGCCCTGGCACGGAACCTAACAAAATGAATTTGGATTCCATTTATTTATTTATTACCTTTATTTAGGAAATACTGCAAATCAGGAATATGATAAAGACCCGAGAGAGATCGGTCTACCTCTTGAAGTTTTCACTAACTGAACTTTGGGAAAGTATGTTCCCACTTGTATTGTCCTGGTGACATATCACATCGACTCTATGACTAAGACATGTTGTTTCTGGCGATGGACTACAATTCCAACTGCCATGAGTTTGCAGCTTGTATGAAAGGTAAAGTCAATTTCTTGAGGACTCTGTTCCTTTACGCCAGGCAGTGAAGGCTTCCGCTTTTCCTATGTATGTATGTATGTGCATATATATATGCTTAAAACTGTTCTGGCTTTTGTGGATGGGATTGGTTAGTTCTTCTAAAATAGCCTATTTGTTTTGCCTTTTAAATTTTTTTTTTTCAACGTTTATTTATTTTTGGGACAGAGAGAGACAGAGCATGAACGGGGGAGGGGCAGAGAGAGAGGGAGACACAATCGGAAACAGGCTCCAGGCTCTGAGCCATCAGCCCAGAGCCCGACGCGGGGCTCGAACTCACGGACTGCGAGATCGTGACCTGGCTGAAGTCGGACGCTTAACCGACTGCGCCACCCAGGCGCCCCATGTTTTGCCTTTTAAAACTATAGGTATTCCTAACAGTCAACATTTGCTTTCTTTGTCGATTCTAAAGAAGTTCACAAAAGTGTCCTGCTAGCGTTCCAGAAATATGATTGATGCCCTTTCTGTAAGTTGGTACATTTAAGTAGGGCTGAAAGTATGTTAAAAAATAATTTTAAAAAGTATAAAAAAGGGGGGAGGGGCTCCTGGGTGGTTCAGTCAGTTAAGCATCTAACTTCGGCCCAGGTTATGATCTCACAGTTTGTGGGTTCGAGCCCTGCATCAGGCTCTGTGCTGACAGCTCAGAGCCTAAAGCCTGCTTCAGATACTGTGTCTCCCTCTCTCTGCTCCTCTCCCACTCACACTCTGTCTCTCTCTCTCAAAAATAAATAAACATTAAAAAAATTAAAAAATTATAAGTACATGACACATTAAGAATATTTAATGCCTAGAATATAGGAGCCAAGAAAATCACCTCAAGCCAGGCAGCATTTTTTTCTTTTTACAAATGTTTTTGCTTCTTTTGCCCTTTTTTCAAATGGAGTCCACAATTAGCTGAAGAAAAGGTATGTAAATTCATAGTATTATTCCAAAATTGAAAGGAATAGTCTCTGAGGCAAACTAAATATTGTGTGAAGAATTTATCTCTAGGGCAAATATTTCCCATTTTCAGTTTCTTACAACTCAGCTCTCTCGAAGGAAGTTTCTTAGTACTTTCATTTATGATCTGAATGATATTCCCGACAGCATATCTGCATCCTCTGACCTGCCGCTCGTCCGTGCCTCCCCTTGCACAGGGTCATAGATGGCAGCATGAGCAAACAGAAGGTTTCCCTGAATGTCGAACATACTATTATTAACTTTACTGCAATGTTGAGCAAGTAGGAAAACATTTCTCACATAGGTATTTAGTGTCCTCATGTCTTATTAATTTGTGAGCCTTCTCCGGGTGTTCAGTGTTGCTGCCTTATGAGGTTTTTTTAATTTTTTTAATGTTTTATTTATTTTTGAGACAGAGAGCATGAACAGGGGAGGGGCAGAGAGAGAGGGAGACACAGGATCTGAAACAGGCTCCAGGCTCTGAGTTGTCAGCATAGACAGCATAGACAACTGATGTGGGGCTTGAACTCACAGACCACGAGAGCATGACCTGAGCCGAAGTAGGACGCTCAACCAACTGAGCCACCCAGGCGCCCCAGAGCCTATGAGTTTTAATACTATGGCTTTTGTGTGTGATATTTCCAGGACTATATTTCAAGGTATTAATACCAGTAAGACCTTAAGTTTGTATAGTTGCATTAGAATTTACCAAAGCACTGTCATGTGTGTTTTGACATGAATTATAGCCCTGGGAAGCAGGAAAGGAAGTTATTATTACCCCCATTTATAGTTGACAAAGGGGAGTAGGAGACAACCTCCATCCTGGGTGGAGCCAGAATTCAAAGCTAATGCCCTCGCTCCAGAGCTTGAATGCTTTCTAGATACTCTCTGTTCTGATGACATATACCTTGCTTGATACAAACCAAGAAACATTAAATTATAGACTACAATGTAACTAATTTTCAGAGCCCAAAGGTCTCCATCTGTAAAGTCAATTATTTTGGGGGATTATTTTCCTGAAATCCTTACTCTGGGAAAAGGCCATGCGTATGTGTGATTGTTTATTTTCAGTACGTCTTCAAAAGTGTCTGGCCCATCACTCTATCTAGTTATAGTCCCTGAAAGCCGAACCTGACAAAATTCACACAGGGCTGCACGATAAAGAATACCTTCATGCCTATATATTAAAAATCTATATTCAGAGCCTATGAATATTAAATCTGCATTCAGAAGTCAGAATACTTATTCATTAAATCTGTCTCTAGTGTATTCAATGAGTCTTATTGGGTATCCTCCATGTTTCTGTGTGGAGGTTCCTGGGATACGGGAGATATAAATATACTCTTAGGGAACATAGGGTAAAACACTCATTGCTTCCTGATATCTTAGCAGAGATACACCATCACCTCTGGCATGGCCAGAATGGAAATTTAAAAATTATATTCAATGGTGATGACTTTCAGAGGTTATATATAGTTATATATGGCATGTTGATTATTTTAAATTTTACTTTTATTTTGAAGTCCGTCCTTTTTATGAATATAGGCAGTATCATTTGCCTTTCCTGTGAATTCATAAAGCCCAATGCAGTTGAAATTACTTCTAAGACTTCTGAAGCCGCAGGATAATGCGTTCTGTGCAACCCCAGTGACTGGCCGGGTGAAAGAAGAAATATGTGAAAACATTTTTTCTCGTCTAGATTGCCAGAACTGGAAGCAACATAGAGAGTGGATAGTTTTATTGGTGGTCCAGGCAAAAAAATAAATCCGCTTTTCCTCATGCTCTGCCTCAAAAACCCAAGAAAACCACATTTATTTTTCAAACCAGAGGAATATGTTGACTAGGAATTCTCAGGCAAGAAACAAGATCTGAGAGATGAGGCCATTAGCCCATTCTCAAGAAAATAAAGTTGATGAGGGGTGCCTGGGTGGCTCAGTCGGTTAAGCATCTGACTTTGGCTCAGGTCATGATCTCACAGTCCGTGAGTTTGAGCCCCGCGTTGGGCTCTGTGCTGATAGCTCAGAGCCTGGAGCTTGTTTCGGATTCTGTGCCTCCTTCTCTCTCTGCCCCTCCCCCACTCACACTCTGTCTCTCTCTCCTTCAGAAATAAATAAATATTTTTAAAAAGAAAGAAAATAAAGGTGATGAAAATTACATAGGAACTGCATTCTCATTAATGATTGTGGAATTTTGAGAGATTTAAAAAAAATGATAACATGGGTTTGTTCATTGTCTTACAGCTTACGATATTAAAATATAAAGCAACAAGATAGCAGATATAAAAATAACTGTCAATGAAAATGGAGAAGAGCAAATAGCAAAAACTCTTGCGAGTTTTTAGGAAATAAGAACAAAAGAACATGTAGGCTTAAGAAATTCAGCACCGAAGAACACCAGTCTATCACCCAACAACATCTGTAAAAACTCTTTTAAAACTCAACAGGGTGGATAATAATAGAGACAGTATTTTTCACATGGCCTGAAGATTCTGAATAGGTGCCTTGACTGGAATATGTCAGACAGGATGTCACTGACCAGGGAAGAGTATGTGTGAGCCCAGGAAGAGATGTGGTTGATATAAATCTTGGCGAGTTGTTACACAGCCATATATAATTAGTACAATGTAATTTGGTAGTTGGAGGAGTCAGAACATTTGTGAAAAAGAAGGTATCTATCTATGGTATCTCTATTCCAATATGACCAATGCCTCCCGGCTCTAGTCTGTGGGAGAGAGAGAAGTCAGGTAAGTGGTAGCTGAATGATTTGGGTTTTTTGTTGTTAGGAATTTAGTGAAGTTTGAGCTATAAGAAATTCTATCCCATTGCCCAGGAGACAGAAGACAACACAGCTTTGAACTGTAAAATAGAAACACCTTGTCCTTCATACCGCCCTCTTAAGGATACGGACAACATTGACTCCATCTTTGGCTTTCCATCTTATTCATGCCCAGGCAATGACCTCTCTCGGGTCTCTGTGTTCCGGGTTAACGTACGTCCTGTCTGGAATGTTTAGACTTTAGAGAACTACACTTTAGAGAACTACTCTGTGACCTCACCACCGTGTCCCTCGCTCAATCAAAGCCGTGGATTAAGGTCCAGATTTTGTGGAGAATAGCTACTGAGTGCCAGGATCATATGTCCAATGGATGCCCCTTTCAATAAGTTACCCTGAATAAAAGTGTAAATAGTTTAAAGTGCCTTGCACTTTTTTCCATCCCAAAGTGACTTAGTCTGAAGGATACTTTACCGACACTCCACCACCTTCTGACACCTTCCGTCCTCTCCCCACTATCTTTGCCCTATTTCCTCTGGGGTGAGGCACAAAGCTGTGAATGTCCCTTGCCCCAGCCCCCAGGGCTCTGGATTCCTTATTAGGTCCCGCTCCTCCAAACTTTGTTGCTCGTCAACAGACTTTTTTTGACCGATCAGGTAAGTGTAAGGGGAAACGTTTCAGAAGAGCAACCAAAGTATCCCAATGGTATCGCTAACTTGCTGACTTCCAGGGAACTTAATTTTTCTTTTTTTGATCTGTAAACCTCCACATCCTGAATCACATTACACAACCATAGCAGTAGCTGAAACATCTGTGGACTTGAGTGAAGGATGCCGGAAAGATTAATGGCAACATCTTTTGCCTTTTATCGCCTCATTGATTTTAAATCAAATTGAGTACTGACCCAGACTGTGAGGTGTATGTCTGAGTCTGGGGGAAGCAGGATGAATGGACCGAGGGTATAGTGACAGAGGGAAGGAGAATGGTGGACAAGTAGGGCCGATCAGTGTGCCGATGAACTAATTTCATCTTATTTCACACTCACTCACTCTACCCTTCATACCCACTCGGGCTTGTTTTACTCGCTCAGAACCTCCCCCCAGGGGGCTCATGACCCCCAATTTAAAAACGTGCTCAGCAATAAAGCCAGCGTATTACCAGAGTCCAACTCGTATACCACAGTCTTTACAAATATTATTACATTTAATCCTCCCCCACCACAGATTGTAGCCTAATTTGACATGAGAGAATTGAGGCAGACAGATGATAAAGAACAGCCCGAGTTTAACAGCTCATAAAATGAGGGGCAGAGAAACCAACCCAGGTAGTTGGTCTCCAGGAATTAAGCTCCTGACCACTACACTACTATTCTTCTTTCACGTTCTGTGAAAATACGCAGGTTACTCTGAAATTGGGATGCCACTAACCTCAAAGCTGTACTTTTGTTAGCTGTTCTATTTTACAAGACTCTCCTGTTACTCAAGACTATTAGGTTTATAATGTTCTTCAGACATAAGCCTTAAAAATATTTCTAGCAATAAAGTGGTTTCATGCATTTGTCCTGAAAACAATGTATATTTCCATTTGCTTTCATATCAGACACAGCTCAGAATAAACTAAGTGCGAGTGTGTTTATACTAAAATGAAACTACATCAAAATAACACAGCTATACAAGTTGTTGTTTATTTAATTGTTGCCTTCTGATGAGTATTACTGAGGCAACAACTCAGAATCCGTTGTTGTTATTTAATTTCCAAGCAGCAGAAATCCTCATTATTTTAAATGACATGATTCTGGGATTGGACACAAAGGTCAAAGAGACGTAAGGACTATAAACTTTAGTCCTTACTAATAGAGGCAGACAGAGCTGCCTTTTCCTCCGACTGAAAGCAGGATTGCTCACCAAAGAAAGATTCTGTGGCCAAGTGAAAGATCCTGAACACTGGTGACATTTTCTTGCTCATTTACTTGTGAACTATCTACTAATGCCAGCAACATTGGACTCATACTGTAGAGAAAAGGAGGTTGATAAGATGGACTGGAAAAGAAAATATTGGAATGCGTCAAGAATATTTTAACAGCTTCTACCTCTAAAACTCTGACTTCTTTCACCACTTCTAGACTCAGATTTGCTAAAGAAACTATAACCAGGGGCGCCTGGGTGGCTCAGTCGGTTAAGCGTCCGACTTCGGCTCAGGTCATGATCTCACAGTTGGTGGGTTCGAGACCCGCATCGGGCTCTGTGCTAACAGCTCAGAGCCTGGAGCCTGTTTCATATTCTGTGTCTCCCTCTCTCTCTCTGACCCACCCCTGTTCATGCTCTGTCTCTCTCTGTCTCAAAAATCAATAAACGTTAATAAAAAAAAAAAAAGAAACTATAACCAGTCTTGGTCAAAACTAATGAGTTTTAGTAGTTCCCTTTCAATCAGGAGTAGAAAATGGTCTCAGAGACACAAATCTGGGAAAGCATTCCTGATATTCAGATATAACTAAGCTGTGCCATGGAATTTAATTCAGTTAAAAATTTTTCACCCAAAGCTGTCTCACTAGAGGTGGATACATTATCCGATTGATTTCATTGCCTCAAAAGTCTGGTATTGTGAGGCATTTATTCAATGATCACTAATGCCATTGATCACTGACAAACTTCTGTTTGATTCCAAATACTTAGGAATACACACACACACACACAGAGAAGATATATATATATATATATATATATATATATATATATATATATAACATTCAAGCATTTCCAGTGATAGTGCTTTGTGATATCTCATGATATATATATTTTAAAATTCTGACAAAGTTTAAATATAACTCTGCAAAGTAATTTTCAATACTAAGCAATTATAATAAAACTGAAGAGTTCTTTAAGAAAAATTTCTAGTTTCATAACTCTTATTTCAACTTGCATTGTTATTATGGAAATTAAAAATTTACCAACAATTTTCCTTAGTTTATGTCATAGTGCCTTGTGTACCTATCGTCCTGAAAAAAAATCCATATTCTGTTTTTCTCACTTCAAAGACAAATATATTTTAATATAAAACTAGACTTTAATAATATTTTTATGCTAGAGTGCTAGCATATAAATATACTAGAAAGAATATCGATAAAAACTAATGAATACAATTCCCATGGCAATAAAGGGTCAAGAAACTGGGACTGTTGATAAATGCTTATGAAAAGGCAGCTCTCTTTTTTTCGAAAGCCAGTAAAAGATGCAGTTTCTTCACAGAGGAATATAGTTTTCACTGAGGACTCAAAAATTGTATTATTTTGTTTCTTATTTATCAAGCAAGAATCAACGACTTCAGAGTAAGGCACAAAAACAAGCAAAAGTTTAAAATTGACAAAAATCACAGGAAAAGAAGCTGGGGCAATGGGAATTAATCAGGTAATTGAGAACCCAGTAGTAACTCTGAGCCTGATTGTGACCAACAGGGAAAAACTGGTTATTGAAGAACTTCCATGGCAACCATGAGGAAAAGCAATCATGCTGTCTCTCCATTTGTGAAAGCAAAGCATGAGATCTGCTCAGACGTGGGAAGGTTGATCTTTTAAAAATTGAAGAGAAAGTACCTTCCATTCTTGGAAAAATCTCTGAAATAAAAACTCAGTAAAATTTGAAAGCTCTCAAAAAGTTAATTTTAGCAGAAATTTAAAATGATCCTGAGGGAAAAAATGGTGCATTTAAAACAAGATATAATCACAAAAAATGCTCTCTGATGCCCTCAGATTTTTAATAAATATGGGAAAAGGTTAAAGACAAAAGCAACAATAATGAAGTGACTAGAAAAACATAAAACCTATTGGTGCTTATTTCCATATGGTGTGTGTATGTGTGTGTATTGTAAAAAGTCTCTGGGCTTTTCTATCTAAAACATTTTCTACAGGGACCTACATTGCTTTTACAACTTGGAAATTAACAATGAATGTTATTTTAAAATAGAAATGTGAGATCATAATTAAAGCCAAACACAGAAGAATAACACTAACATATGAGAATTATATAAGAAAGGCCAAGACCCAATATGACTATTTGGTGAAAGAAAGAGAGAAAAAGAGAGGGGGAGGGAGAGAGACAAAGAGAGAAAGGGAAGGAAGTTAGGAAGGAAGGAAGGAAGGAAGGGAGGAAGAGAAAGAAAGAAAAGTATCTACAAGAATGAGAGATGGATACTTTTTGATGGAGAAAGTTAACACAACTCCTCAATTCTTATTTTGTCTCTCTTTTTCAGTAAAGGAGACTAATGTTTGCCCCGGAACAGGAAGAATAAACATTGACAATATGTAAAAGCAGACAGGGCTGAGAGAATAGATTTTTCCAAATGAGGTCAAGACTTCCATCCCAAGACTGAGTGATATCATCATCAGAAGGCAATCTATTCTATTTCAGCAAGAAAATGAATCAGATTTAGTTAACAGAAATAGAATATAAGTATGTAAATTTAGGGGATGCTATTGAAACAGGATGAGTAGGGGCGCCTGGGTGGCGCAGTCGGTTAAGCGTCCGACTTCAGCCAGGTCACGATCTCGCGGTCCGTGAGTTCGAGCCCCGCGTCGGGCTCTGGGCTGATGGCTCAGAGCCTGGA
The DNA here is from genome assembly GCF_018350175.1 of Felis catus. NCBI lineage: Eukaryota > Metazoa > Chordata > Mammalia > Carnivora > Felidae > Felis > Felis catus. The sequence goes on from NC_058371.1 coordinate 22,672,386, forward strand.
GCCTGTTTCCGATTCTGTGTCTGCCTCTCTCTCTGCCCCTCCCCCGTTCATGCTCTGTCTCTCTCTATCCCAAAAATAAATAAACGTTGAAAAAAAATTAAAAAAAAAAGAAACAGGATGAGTAGATTGGACTGTGCTTACAAGAATGAGAATTGGCTGAGTTCATCTGATTGAGTCTATGCTTCTTAGATCCTTCTTAAAGTTGTCTTGGCAATGGGATTCTTACTCATGCAAACAGAAGGAAAGAAAGGAATGATAACGTGGGCTTCAGGAACGCAGGCTCTAGTTAATTCTATTATATCAGAAAGTCGGGGGGCGCCTGGGGGGCGCAGTTGGTTAAGCGTCCGACTTCAGCCAGGTCAAGATCTCGCGGTCCGTGAGTTCGAGCCCGGCGTCAGGCTCTGGGCTGATGGCTCAGAGCCTGGAGCCTGTTTCTGATTCTGTGTCTCCCTCTCTCTCTGCCCCTCCCCCGTTCATGCTCTGTCTCTCTCTGTCCCAAAAATAAATAAACGTTGAAAAAAAAAATTTAAAAAAAGTCGGAAGAAGTTTGGGAGAGGTTTGTACAATGGACAAAAAGATGAGCTCAGGAATCAATTGTAATGGATTCTAGACAAAAGGTAGTTTACTGAGCCTCGGTCTTCAGAAACATCTCGATCGTTATAAATCTGTTATATCTGCTGCAGACATGATGATAGTATCAGTAAACTAGATCTTTGCGCGTCTCTGTTGCCTCTCCCTGTCCTCCTTGATGTGCATTATCTTATGGGAAGGAACCTCGGGTCCGGGAAGTGGGAGAGCTCATTTTCCTGACACCTTTGGATAACAAGCTTGAATTCCTTGCCAGGGTGGCAGCTTGTTACCTTCATTTCTCTTCCTGTCCTTGCTGCCACAAAGGAAGTCCAAACCCACCTCGAGGGATCTGGAGAAGTAGCCAGGGTCACAGGGATCTTATAAGTGAGATCATGAAAATACTGCCAGTTATTTTTGAGAAATCTTGGCCAATAAGGGAGGCACTTGGAGGCTGCTTATTAGCAAATTTCAGTCCTATTTGACACACTGGGGAGAAAAAGTCGATTTCACAAACCTAAGACTTCACCAATCACAACTGTTCAAAGTCTAGAAGAGAATATGAAAAGAAAGGTGTATTGGAAGAATCTGGAAGAGAAAGTATAGTAATGAAAGAACAATCTGTGTCCCACCCAACCCATTTTTTTTTTTTTTTTTGTATTACTCTGGTAAGAAAGGGGTATCTTCAGCAAGGTTCTGGTAAGGTTTCTCATTACTTTTTTTTGGAAACAAGGCAGATTAATATAGCTTTGTCCAGGACCATGTAAAAGCACATTAAATAACTACATTCAAGTGATTTTGATCTTGAGGGGGTATCGCATTGTGTAGCGATTTTTAGATGAGGCTCTCAGCCCTCCATTCTCACTCTTATATCCTCACAATCAGATAAAGACATATAGACTAGGTTCACCAATTCAAGTATGGCTAGGAAGTATGGGTAGGAAGGACAGTAAATACATTAGAAGATCAAGATCTGAAAACACCATTAAAATTTACACTCATAAGTTAAATCCAATAAGATGAACTTTACACAAGAGTACAAAAAAAAAAACCACTGTAGTCCACCAAAATCATCGTATTAATTACATGAATAAAATATGATTTAGCATTAGCACATGTGAGTGATAACTGAGTAATTTTAGTTACAAATAAGAATTATATGAATTAGTAGGGCTATTGTTAACCCACTATAACTTCAGAAACTTTAGAGAACAATAATGTTTAAAACATATTTCTCTTCATACTACCTGGAGAAACATACTTGGAAACAGGCAAACAGATGAGAAAGTGTCCACAGGAGAACCAACAAATAATAAAGGTTAAAAAAATTATGGGAGACAAAAATATCCTTGAATTTGGGTTGTTTATCCCAGAGGAGACTCGGGAAGACATCCAAGTCATCTCCAAATATTCAAAGAAGTACCACGTGGGATAAGAATTAGACTTTTTGCCACAGATTACAACTGAGATCAGTAGGTAGAAGCAACAGAGAAGTAGACTTTATCCAATATAAAGGAAATTATCATAATAGAGACGTCAAAAAAGGAAAGTGATTGCTTAGAGAGGGAAAGTTCTCGATCACCCAAAGTATTCAATCACACACAAAGTAATAATTTGGCAAAGATTTTATAGAAAGGACTCAATTCTACAAGGGATAATTGTCAAATCTGATTCATCGTTGGAATCATCACAGGACATGAAAAAAGTGACATATTCTTGATTTTTACCCTCACCTATAATTTCAGAATTTTCAGGGGTGGGGAAGTTTACATTTTTAAAAGCATCCTAGGTGACCCAGATGATGATGCAGGTTTGACAAACACTAGATACCCTTAAGGTCTCTTCTCAGTCTGAGATTTTATGATCAAGGCAGTCAAATTTGTTGGCTGCCATTAAAGTCTGTGGTAAAACAAAACAAAACGAAAAAACAATGGAACCATTAATAAGAATGAAAATGAAGGCATAAACATTATCTTACATCCTAGTTTTCTTACATAAGGTTAATATAGTACACAATAATGTTTCGAGAAAACTTTTTCAAATCTGGTTAGTGATAGTTTGTCGTGCTTATGTTTCTTGCTAGATATACATATACATGTAAGTATGCATATGTATTTGTGAGAATGATGTGTATTTTGGAAACAATAAAAACTTGAATAAAATGTTCAAAGCCCCGCTGGCAGCTTAAAATGAACCAGTTTTGAAATAAGGACTTCAGGGTGCATATTTGTTGGGGAACATCATTTAGAAGACATGACTGCCAGTCGACCTATGAGCGGGACCCCACACTCTGAGGCTCCTCACGCCCTCCCCTGCCCTTGGCTTGGCTTTCCTGCTCCCAGAGGCTGCTCCGAGGACACAGCCTTGAGATAGTGATGTGATGCTGAGAACACGTGCACAGTGTACATCACTAAACTCAGTTAACATGCATTTATAAACTTCTAAGATTTGGTGGGCAGGTGCGGAATCCGTTCATCTTCCTGTGACCCAAGACGAGCCTCATAGGTAAGTTTCCTTTGCTTATTAAAACTGACACCTACCAACCTAGGGTGGCCAGTCCCTTTCTTGGGTCTCTCCCTGCCCTCCACGGAAGGGAGCCAGTTTCAGATTACACCAAGGAAGCTCCTGAGAGGATTGCTAGGATTCTAGGATAAAATAGAATAATTTGCATCGTAGAATAATTTTTGTATTACCAAATTGCTGGCGTTTAAAGAAAGGGGAGGGAAAAGACGTTGGCAATATTTACAAAGTGCCTACAGTATGGCAGGAACTTTATAAACACATTTAATGTTTAAAACAAGTCTTTATTGGAGCGCCTGGGTGGCTCAGTAGGTGAAGCATCCAACTCTTGATTTCAGCTCAGGTCATGATCTCACGGTTCTTGAGTCTGAGCCCCACCCCCAGCTCTGCGCTGACAGCTTGGAGCCTGCTTGGGATTCTCTCTCCCTCTCTCTCTGCACCCTCCCCCCCCCCCCGCAAAAATAAACATTTAAAAAAATTAATAAATAAGTCTTTATAACAGAAATTTCCTCATTTTACAAATGAGGAAATCGAGGTCCCGTCAGACTTCAGGATTTAGTTTCAAATTCAGCCATAAATTATAGACCCCAATGAATTACATTTTATCTGGCACAATGGGATTCCACATGTTGGTGGCACTTTCTACTCCATTTTACATACTTGGTTAATTCGAATCATACATAATTGTGCCATTAATTTTAAGCATATAAAATGTGAACTTGGGCAGCTATTAAATGTGTGTGAGTTTTCTTATCCTAAAATATGGATGATAATAAATATAATTCATTTAAATAATCTTAATTGTTGCAGCCTTATCAGGTGTGTCTATTTATCACCCTCTTTCTTTTAGGATAAGAGGGGCTCGCACAAGAGTTAGTAGCTGCCCAAATTGAGCCCATTAATGTTGTGGATCCAGATTTTGATTTTGAAAACCTGACTCAAAAACCTACACAGAAAGCCATCTGATATGCTGCCTCCCTAAGTCTGACCGCACTCTGGGGGCCTCCCTGACTGTGAACATTTGCACGGGGGCCTCCCTGACTCTGAATGTACCTACAGGTGATATAGATCAAAGAAGTTGTTCATGAAACATAGCAGTTCTTTAAATACATCTCTGAAGAGATGATTAAGTGTAATTCAATATATTAGATCCCCTAATGTCACCTACACTTTATTGCATACAAATATGTATAGTATAAGATTTTTAGTGATAAACTGATAATACATTCATTATTAAAAATGCAAATTTCTTGGAGCGCCTGGGTGGCTCAGCAGGTGAAACCTCCAACTCTTCATTTCAGCTCAGGTCATGATCTCGTGGTTGGCAAGTTCAAGCCGCATCTCAGGCTCTGTGCTGACTGTGTGGAGCATGCTTGGGAATTTCTCTCTCTCTCTTTCTCTCTCTCTGCTCCCTCCCCACTCTCTCAGTCTCTGTCTCTGTCTCTCTGTCTCTCAAAATAACCTTCAAAAAATGCGAATTTCTTGATGTTGATGCTACTTCATTCTTCCCAGCTCCTACCTTTGTGTACATCCTTTTTATTTTATTTTATTCACATTCTCCTGCTCTGACTCTGTTAGTGTAAATAAGTAGAAACAACAACCAAAACACTTGATACATTTGAGGCTTCAGAAGTGATTTTACAAGGTAGTGGCTCATAGAACAGGAGGATTTGCACCTAAGCCCTATCAGTGCTGATGGTAGGAACCTGGTGTGAAGTCCAGATGGACAGGATGGTCAGCAAGTGTAAACTTATTCAAGATTTAAGACGGGGGCGCCTGGGTGGCTCAGTCGGTTGAGCGTCTGGCTTTGGCTCAGTTCATGATCTCACAGCTCATGAGTTCGAGCCCCACATCAGGCTCTGGGCTGACAGCTTAGAGCCTGGAGCCTGCTTTGAATTCTGTGCCTCCCTCTCTCTCTGCTCCTCCCCCCTCATGCCCTGTCTCTCTCTCTCCTTCAAAAATAAATAAAAACATTTAAAATTTTTTTTTAAAAAACATTTAAGACCACTCCATCAAATTATTCTGAGACTTTATCAAGAACAGAAATCACTGTCTCCTCTGTTAATCTTACAATGGGCTGGAAGTTTGTGGAGTCGTCTAAATGCCAGTCTGCTATAAAAGGCTTGCGATCTGTGCTATATATATTATAAACATAGTTTCTAATGTTCAAATGCACGTAAGAATCAAGAAACTCCTCTTTATTTGCCAAAATTTAGAATCACGGGTTTACCTGTGATTTAAGGTTTTGTTTTGTTTCTCCTCAATGAAGCGGGGATACCAATGCACAAATTAAAACTTTTCACAACTGAAATCGTGTATGTGTGTTTGTGTGTTTGTTTGTTTTTCCCTCCGAGACAAAATCCGGGGACTGTGTCTTCCTGGGACCACTGCCATCGAGGGGTCTCCCACGCAGGAGCAAGACCACACCTGCTTCTGGCTGGTCCCAGGTGAGGAGGCCTCTGGCCCAGACTGATGGAAGAAGCAGGGGCCATCGAGTGGCTTGTCCTGTAGCGTCCTGCCCACCCTCCTCAGAATTTCCCCCTTACTGAACTTCATCAGATGTCTTTTTAGTAGAGACTTTGTGAATCCAAAGGGACGGTTCCCTCAGCAGGAGTTACAGCTCATTTCAGCTGTAAGTTGAATGAGTTACAGCTTATTTCTCTGCAAAGATGCAATAGAAAACGTGAAGAGTACGACTCTAATCTCAAAAGAAAGTTTAAACAGAAACCAAGGCAGCAAAAGGCCACATGTGTATTGGAGCAAATCAGCCGACTGACTAAGGTAATGAAAACAGAAGCCAAAGAAGGCCCGAAGTATCCGGCATAAAAATTTTAAAAACAAATTTAAACACCCACAAACTACTCGATGGACTCAAGTAGGTAACTTTTCAACTCGGGTCATATAAACAGAGCTAATATAAGCCGAAACATATAAACAGAACTAACAGGGTCATATAAACAGAGCTAATAACAAAGAAACAAAATATTCTCCCCACAGATAATTAGAAGAATCACAGTGGAATGACACAACACTACTTGTGAACGCTTATCTTCACCAAATTCAAATGGAGTCTGACCAAGTTTATAGATCTAACTGCCAGTTTACAGGAAATGCAGAGGGCAGAGGAACGTGTGATACGGTAGCCTGGAAATGAAGTGGCAAAATCCAGATTGTGGGACACACCTGACCCAGTGTTTTCATTTCATAAATTGAAAGGGGGGGAGGGAGAAAAAACGATTAAAGATCCTTAAAAGCTAAAAACCAAACCATTTCAACGTATGAGACTTACTTGAACAACCTGTAAAAAAAAAAAAAAAAAACCTGGTAAGACTTTTGGGATATGTGAACGTTGACTGGATATTTGATGCTATTTAGGAATTATTATTAATGTTTTAGCATAATGGTTTTCTTGGCTATGCTTTATTTTCTTTCTGACACTGCATTTTTCACCTGTAGCATTACCGTTTAGTGTCTTTATCTTTGCTGGAACCTGTTCACACATATTGTCCATATTCTCTTTTTAACACATTTATTATTTTGAAAGTCCCTCTCTGATGGTTTCAACACCTGGGACATCCTAGGTCTGGTCCTATAGACCGTCTCTTGATGATGAGGCTCTCCGTATTGCTTCTTCATGGTGTCTCATAATCTTTTACTGTATGCCAAGCATTGTGTATAAAATATCAGTAAAAACTGAAGGAAAGGCATTAACTGTCTTCTGTTATGCAGCCAGTGTGGTTGGAGAGGAGTCATTAAACCAATTTCACCTGTAGTTGAACTGGGCCTGGGCTCCATTGCTGTGGAGATTTAGTTCACAATTGGTTTCAGATGTTTGGTGGGCAGGACTTGAAATGTGATTAGCTACGGAGTGTTCTCAGTTGTTTTGCCCTGCCCACAGCGCTCAGCAGAGCCAGGGTGTAGAGGGAGGCTTTCTCTCAGCTGTCCTTTCCCTGTCCTGGCACTGAGTTCAGTCATATGTCATTGCCTAAAGGGATTCTCTCAGCTCCCGCTGGGCCCTCAGACTTCCGTGGGCCCAGAGCAGTTTAAGGGGACCCTTTCAGCACACCTGCTCCCCTCCTCCCCACCCTGCGCTGTGAGCGACCCTAACTCATGCTTCAGCTGCTTTGTCTCATTTCCTGGCCCTGCATCCAGTCCTCAGGGTGAGCACTTGTTGAGGAGCCATGGATAAGACTGGACAGGTAAGCCTGACTCTTCTTGGCTGGGACTCCCAGGGATTCTCAACTATCAAACCAATCATACTCAGCCTTTAAGACATTCGTTAAGTCATCCACTGATTTCTTTTCACCCCATCTACAGTGGGGGTTTTTCATTCAAAAATGAAAGCAGCCTTGTATCTGTGTTCCTAAAGGGACCATTTTAGGTTTTAATTTCATTTAACATTTTCTAAATGTTCTAAATGTTTATAAATGTTTCTAAATTTTCTAAATGTTCATTTTCTAAATTTCAGTTTGGTACCTTTGCCCCATTGGATATAATATTTTAATGGCTTTATAGATTACATAATTGGCTCTTCCATTTTAAAATGAGAACCACACTGTCTTACAACTTTCTACATCTCCAGTGCAAGTGGAAGTTCCCTGGTTGAAATGTTCATCTTTAGAGATTTGTATTGAAATAAATGTCAGTAAAATGGCGTGAGGTCCAGCAATTATTCCCAAATAGTCTAGTGAGGCAGGACTGTGGGATGTAGATGAGGCCAGCATGGCCATTGTTGGTATCATCGTTGACATAGGTGTTAGGTCAATGGATAGTCAAATGATACTCTCTCTACTTTGGTTTATGTTTGAATATAGTTTCCATAATTAAAAGTTTGTTAAAATGGATACAGTAAAATTTTAATACCTTGCCACCAGTGGGTCACAAAATTTCTAAGTTTTGCAGCAGCATATACAAAAAGAAAACTAGTCAATTATAGAATTAAAAATGACAATATAGAAATGGGGGTGGGGGGAAGAGTTTCAGAAGTTGTTCTTTGTGTTAGGGCCAGATAGAAAGCTTTGCCAAGAGTTCTCATAAAGGGAACACTGGGGAAAGTAGTAACAAAAAAAAAAGTCTGTAACAACCTCCTCTCAGCAAAAACAATGGTCAATTTTTTAGAACTTTCATTATAGCATCTTTCCATGACATCACACACAAGTATAAGTCAGCAAAGACCATTTAACAGATGTTTTATAAATTTGCCCTACTTGTCCAGGTTACCTGGGAAAATACATGAAGTGTCTTTCAAATTGGCCTCCCTGAATATTGTTGTTGTGTTGTTGTTTCCTAGACTGAGTTCCCAACTAGAGGGGCTTAGGTATTCTTCTAGCCTTCTCCTCCTCACCCTAGGACAGCATCTGGGTTTAAGTGGAAGGAAAGAAGACATGTGGGCCTCCTGCTGTCCAGTGGCTGCCATGGTCGTGTCTCATTCCATCTTGTCTCCCACTCCTAATGTGGCTCCTTATCTTTGTCAGGCAGTTGTGTTGATTGCTTTCAAGCAGGTCATCCCCTTTATCTCTTGCTGGTTTGGTGACCCTGTGGCCCAGCAACAACCTATGTCTAACTTCTGACATTCAGTGGTCTCCTCCTCAGACTCTGTTTTAGGTCCTCTAGCTCCATGCTATTATCATCATCTGAGAAAAATGCTGACTCTTAATTCTCAGCCACTATTCTCACCCCATTCGAAGAGCCTAGCACCTTTCTTTCATCTCGTTTTATCCTGAACCTAGAGAGCCCCCACTGGGGAAGAAAGATTTGTCTCATGGCTTCTCTCTGCAGCAGCTCTCCCGACACCATTCTTGCTCACGGGAAGTGATGACATGGTAATTGAGTGTACCATGGTAATTCCCAGAGAAGAAGGCAGAATTCTTTTCATTTTCTGGTATGCAAACATTATTTCCATAACATTTGCCACCTGCACCCTCGAATTCAACACTGGTAGGAAGTCAGGAACAAAATCCTCTCAGAGAAACTCGTTTGCAGGTAATTCCTATTTCTTAAAGCTTTCTCCACTACCCAGGAAGGGTTTTCCTTGCAACCATGACCTTAACTCATGTTTTGAACCTTCTCTACTCTATCATTAACTTTTTAAAGTCCTACATTCCAGTTCTTCAGGCCAAAGTGCAATCATACAGCACCTACTTTAAAATTGTTTAATCTGACCAAGTTGATAAACAATAATTAATGGTGAAATTCTAAAATATTCCTTTTTAGATTAGGGGTGAAACAAAGTGGTCATTATAATCAATTTTGTTCAACAATGTATTAGTGGTCCTAATCAGTAAGGCAAGGGGGCAAAAAGGTAATAAAAACATAAAGGAATGAAATTTTATTGTACATGATATTACAATGATTATAGGAAATCTATTTTGTAAAGAGACTATTAGAGGAGTCTAATAAAGTTGCTGGATATGAGGTTGATATATAAAAATCAGTTGCATTTTTAAGTACTAGAAACTAATATAAAATTAACAAATTTTAAAGAGATTCTAAAATAGTATCAAATATATCAAATAACTATGACTGAATCTAAAGAAATATATACCAGTCTTATTTGCAAAAAAATTGTAAAACATTGAAATAAATTAAAAAAGACTCAAATGTATGGTCCACGTGCATGCTTTAGAAGTCTACTTCAAGATATCACTTCTTCTACAAATATATTTTTTGCAATCCCAAGTTCCCAAAAGGATTTTTGTGAAAATCGACAAGCTAATTCTAAAAATCATGTGAAAAAGTGCATGGCCTACACTTACCATATGAGCACTGAGTAATGTAATAGAATTTTTGAACCACTATATTGTATACCTGAAACTCATATATACACTGAATGTTGACTATACTGGAATTAAAATAAAAAATTAGTCAAAAAAAGCACACGGTAAGAAAATATAAAACACTTTTTAAAAAGAGTAACAGTGTGAAGATTTGTTCTACTGGATACCAAAATATAAAGTTACATGAATTTATGCAATATTGTATTGATAGAAGAACAATTAGACCAATTTATTAATAATCAGAAACAAATCCACATATGTATTAACTATTTGTAATATGATTTATGATATGATTTAAGTATGATAAGGGTAGCACTGCAGAGCAGTAGTAAAGGTGAACTTTTAAAATAAATAATCCTGTTTTGCAAGATGGCGGCGTAGGAGGACGCTGGGCTCACCACGCGTCCTGCTGATCACTTAGATTCCACCTACACCTGCCTAAATAACCCAGAAAACCGCCAAAGGATTAGCAGAACGGAGTCGCCGGAGCCAAACGCAGACGAGAGGCCCACGGAAGAGGGTAGGAAGGGCGGCGAGGCGGTGCGCGCTCCACGGACTGGCGGGAGGGAGCCGGGGCGGAGGGGCGGCTCGCCAGCCAAGCAGAGCCCCCGAGTCTGGCTGGCAAAAGCAGAGGGGCCGGGCGGACTGTGTTCCAACAGCAAGCGCGACTTAGCGTCTGGGAGGACATAAGTTAGCAGCTCTGCTTGGAAAGCGGGAAGGCTGGAGGACAAAGGGAGGGAGAGCTGCTGAGCCCCCTGATGACAGAGCTCAGTTTGGCGGGGAACAAAGGCGCTCGCCAGCGCCATCTCCCCCGCCCATCCCACCGGCCAAAATCCCAAAGAGAACCAGTTCCTGCCAGGGAACTTGCTCGCTCCACACAAACACCCAACTCTGTGCTTCTGCGGAGCCAAACCTCCGGCAGCGGATCTGACTCCCTCCCGCTGCCACAGGGCCCCTCCTGAAGAGGATCACCTAAGGAGAAGCGAGCTAAGCCTGCCCCTCCTGCCCCCGTGCACCTTGCCTACCCACCCCAGCTAATACGCCAGATCCCCAGCATCACAAGCCTGGCAGTGTGCAAGTAGCCCAGACGAGCCACACCACCCCACAGTGAATCCCGCCCCTAGGAGAGGGGAAGAGAAGGCACACACCAGTCTGACTGTGGCCCCAGCGGTGGGCTGGGGGCAGACATCAGGGCTGACTGCGGCCCCGCCCACGAACTCCAGTTACACGCCACAGCACAGGGGAAGTGCCCTGCAGGTCCTCACCACCCAGGGACTATCCAAAATGACCAAGCGGAAGAATTCCCCTCAGAAGAATCTCCAGAAAATAACAACAGCTAATGAGCTGATCAAAAAGGATTTAAACAATATAACAGAAAGTGAATTTAGAATAATAGTCATAAAATTAATCGCTGGGCTTGAAAACAGTATACAGCACAGCAGAGAATCTCTTGCTACAGAGATCAAGGGACTAAGGAACAGTCACGAGGAGCTGAAAAACGCTTTAAACGAAATGGATAACAAAATGGAAACCACCACAGCTCAGCTTGAAGAGGCAGAGGAGAGAATAGGTGAACTAGAAGATAAAGTTATGGAAAAAGAGGAAGCTGAGAAAAACAGAGATAAAAAAATCCAGGAGTATGAGGGGAAAATTAGAGAACTAAGTGATACACTAAAAAGAAATAATATACCCATAATTGGCATCCCAGAGGAGGAAGAGAGAGGGAAAGGTGCTGAAGGGGTACTTGAAGAAATCATAGCTGAGAACTTCCCTGAACTGGGGAAGGAAAAAGGCATTGAAATCCAAGAGGCACAGAGAACTCCCTTCAGACGTAACTTAAATCGATCTTCTGCACGACATATCATAGTGAAACTGGCAAAATACAAGGATAAAGAGAAAATTCTGAAAGCAGCAAGGGGTAAACGTGCCCTCACATATAAAGGGAGACCTATAAGACTCGTGACTGATCTCTCTTTTGAAACTTGGCAGGCCAGAAAGAATTGGCACGAGATTTTCAGGGTGCTAGACAGAAAAAATATGCAGCCGAGAATCCTTTATCCAGCAAGTCTGTCATTTAGAATAGAAGGAGAGATAAAGGTCTTCCCAAACAAACAAAAAACTGAAGGAATTTGTCACCACTAAACCAGCCCTACAAGAGATCCTAAGGGGGACCCTGTGAGACAAAGTCCCAGAGACATCACTACAAGCATAAAACATACATCACAATAACTCTAAACCCGTATCTTTCTATAATAACACTGAATGTAAATGGATTAAATGCGCCAACCAAAAGACATAGGGTATCAGAATGGATAAAAAAAACAAGACCCATCTATTTGCTGTCTACAAGAGACTCATTTTAGACCTGAGGACACCTTTAGATTGAGAGTGAGGGGATGGAGAACTATTTATCATGCTACTGGAAGCCAAAAGAAAGCTGGAGTAGCCATACTTATATCAGACAAACTAGACTTTAAATTAAAGGCTGTAACAAGAGATGAAGAAGGACATTATATAATAGTTACAGGGTCTATCCATCAGGAAGAGCTAACAATTATAAATATCTATGCGCCGAATACCGGAGCCCCCAAATATATAAAACAATTATTCACAAACATGAGCAACCTTATTGATAAGAATGTGGTAATTGCAGGGGACTTTAACACCCCACTTACAGAAATGGATAGATCATCTAGACACATGGTCAATAAAGAAACAAGGGCCCTGAATGAGACATTGGATCAGATGGACTTGACAGATATATTTAGAACTCTGCATCCCAAAGCAACAGAATATCCTTTCTTCTCGAGTGCACATGGAACATTCTCCAAGATAGATCATATACTGGGTCACAAAACAGCCCTTCATAAGTTTACAAGAATTGAAATTATACCATGCTTACTTTCAGACCACAATGCTATGAAGCTTGAAATCAACCACAGAAAAAAGTCTGGAAAACCTCCAAAAGCATGGAGGTTAAAGAACACCCTACTAACGAATGAGTGGGTCAACCAGGCAATTAGAGAAGAAATTAAAAAATATATGGAAACAAACGAAAATGAAAATACAACAATCCAAACGCTTTGGGACACAGTGAAGGCAGTCCTGAGAGGAAAATACATTGCAATCCAGGCCTATCTCAAGAAACAAGAAAAATCCCAAATACAAAATCTAACAGCACACCTAAAGGAACTAGAAGCAGAACAGCAAAGGCAGCCTAAACCCAGCAGAAGAAGAGAAATAATAAAGATCAGAGCAGAAATAAACAATATAGAATCTAAAAAAACTGTAGAGCAGATCAACGAAACCAAGAGTTGGTTTTTTGAACAAATAAACAAAATTGACAAACCTCTAGCCAGGCTTCTCAAAAAGAAAAGGGAGATGACCCAAATAGATAAAATCATGAATGAAAATGGAATGATTACAACCAATCCCTCAGAGATACAAACAATTATCAGGGAATACTATGAAAAATTATATGCCAACAAATTGGACAACCTGGAAGAAATGGACAAATTCCTGAACACCCACACTCTTCCAAAACTCAATCAGGAGGAAATAGAAAGCTTGAACAGACCCATAACCAGCGAAGAAATTGAATCGGTTATCAAAAATCTCCCAACAAATAAGAGTCCAGGACCAGATGGCTTCCCAGGGGAGTTCTACCAGACGTTTAAAGCAGAGATAATACCTATCCTTCTCAAGCTATTCCAAGAAATAGAAAGGGAAGGAAAACTTCCAGACTCATTCGATGAAGCCAGTATTACTTTGATTCCTAAACCAGACAGAGACCCAGAAAAAAAAGAAAACTACAGGCCAATATCCCTGATGAATATGGATGCAAAAATTCTCAATAAGATACTAGCAAATCGAATTCAACGGCATATAAAAAGAATTATTCACTGTAATCAAGTAGGATTCATTCCTGGGATGCAGGGCTGGTTCAACATTCGCAAATCAATCAACGTGATACATCACATTAACAAAAAAAAAAGAGAAGAACCATATGATCCTGTCAATCGATGCAGAAAAGGCCTTTGACAAAATCCAGCACCCTTTCTTAATAAAAACCCTTGAGAAAGTCGGGATAGAAGGAACATACTTAAAGATCATCAAAGCCATTTATGAAAAGCCCACAGCTAACATCATCCTCAATGGGGAAAAACTGAGAGCTTTTTCCCTGAGATCAGGAACACGACAAGGATGCCCACTCTCACCACTGCTGTTTAACATAGTGCTGGAAGTTCTAGCATCAGCAGTCAGACAACAAAAGGAAATCAAAGGCATCCAAATTGGCAAAGATGAAGTCAAGCTTTCGCTTTTTGCAGATGACATGATATTATACATGGAAAATCCGATAGACTCCACCAAAAGTCTGCTAGAACTGATACAGGAATTCAGCAAAGTTGCAGGATACAAAATCAATGTACAGAAATCAGTTGCATTCTTATACACTAACAATGAAGCAACAGAAAGACAAATAAAGAAACTGATCCCATTCACAATTGCACCAAGAAGCATAAAATACCTAGGAATAAATCTAACCCAAGATGTAAAGGATCTGTATGCTGAAAACTATAGAAAGCTTATGAAGGAAATTGAAGAAGATTTAAAGAAATGGAAAGACATTCCCTGCTCATGGATTGGAAAAAAAAATATTGTCAAAATGTCAATACTACCCAAAGCTATCTACACATTCAATGCAATCCCAATCAAAATTGCACCAGCATTCTTCTCGAAACTAGAACAAGCCATCCTAAAATTCATATGGAACCACAAAAGGCCCCGAATAGCCAAAGGAATTTTGAAGAAGAAGACCAAAGCAGGAGGCATCACAATCCCAGACTTTAGCCTCTACTACAAAGCTGTCATCATCAAGACAGCATGGTATTGGCACAAAAACAGACACATAGACCAATGGAATAGAATAGAAACCCCAGAACTAGACCCACAAACGTATGGCCAACTCATCTTTGACAAAGCAGGAAAGAACATCCAACGGAAAAAAGACAGCCTCTTTATTTTTTTTTCAACGTTTATTTATTTTTGGGACAGAGAGAGACAGAGCATGAACGGGGGAGGGGCAGAGAGAGAGGGAGACACAGAATCGGAAACAGGCTCCAGGCTCCGAGCCATCAGCCCAGAACCTGATGCGGGGCTCGAACTCACGGACCGCGAGATCGTGACCTGGCTGAAGTCGGACGCTTAACTGACTGCACCACCCAGGCACCCCAAAGACAGTCTCTTTAACAAATGGTGCTGGGAGAACTGGACAGCTACATGCAGAAGGTTGAAACTAGACCACTTTCTCACACCATTCACAAAAATAAACTCAAAATGGATAAAGGACCTAAATGTGAGACAGGAAACCATCAAAACCTTAGAGGAGAAAGCAGGAAAAGACCTCTCTGACCTCAGCCGTAGCAATCTCTTACTCGACACATCCCCAAAGGCAAGCGAATTAAAAGCAAAAGTGAATTACTGGGACCTTATGAAGATGAAAAGCTTCTGCACAGCAAAGGAAACAACCAACAAAACTAAAAGGCAACCAACGGAATGGGAAAAGATATTCGCAAATGACATATCAGACAAAGGGCTAGTATCCAAAATCTATAAAGAGCTCACCAAACTCCACACCCGAAAAACAAATAACCCAGTGAAGAAATGGCCAGAAAACATGAATAGACACTTCTCTAAAGAAGACATCCAGATGGCCAACAGGCACATGAAAAGATGTTCCGCGTCGCTCCTTATCAGGGAAATACAAATCAAAACCACACTCAGGTATCACCTCACGCCAGTCAGAGTGGCCAAAATGAACAAATCAGGAGACTATAGATGCTGGAGAGGATGTGGAGAAACGGGAACCCTCTTGCACTGTTGGTGGGAATGCAAATTGGTGCAGCCGCTCTGGAAAGCAGTGTGGAGGTTCCTCAGAAAATTAAAAATAGACCTACCCTATGACCCAGCAATAGCACTGCTAGGAATTTATCCAAGGGATACAGGAGTACTGATGCATAGGGCCACTTGTACCCCAATGTTCATAGCAGCACTCTCAATAATAGCCAAATTATGGAAAGAGCCTAAATGTCCATCAACTGATGAATGGATAAAGAAATTGTGGTCTATATACACAATGGAATATTACGTGGCAATGAGAAAAAATTTAAATATGGCCTTTTGTAGCAACGTGGATGGAACTGGAGAGTGTGATGCTAAGTGAAATAAGCCATACAGAGAAAGACAGATACCATATGGTTTCACTCTTATGTGGATCCTGAGAAACTTAACAGGAACCCATGGGGGAGGGAAGGAAAAAAAAAAAAAAAGAGGTTAGAATGGGAGAGAGCCAAAGCATAAGAGACTGTTAAAAACTGAGAACAAACTGAGGGTTGATGGGAGGTGGGAGGGAGGAGAGGGTGGGTGATGGGTATTGAGGAGGGCACCTTTTGGGATGAGCACTGGGTGTTGTATGGAAACCAATTTGTCAATAAATTTCATATATAATAAAAATAAATAAAATAAAATAAAATAAATAATCCTGGAATAAATAGATATTTATAAGTGGAAAATTTTGAAAATAGATGTTTATCACATAGCATAAACTAAAATCAATTTCAGGGGACCCACACCCACAGGGTCAACTAATCTTTGACAAAGCAGAAAAGAATATCCAATGGAAAAAGACAGTCTCTTCAGCAAATGGCGGGAAAACTGGACGGCAACATGAAAAGAATGAAATTGGACCACTTTGTTCCACCATACGCAACATAAATAAAAAATGGATGAAAGATGTAAGTGTGACATAGGAAACCATCAAAATCCTAGAGGAGAACACAGGCAGAAAGCTCTTTGACCTTGTCCACAGCAACTTCTTACTAGACACATCACCAAAGCCAAGGGAAATAAACGCAAACATGGGCTTATTGGGACTTCAACAAGATAAAAAGCTTATGCACAGTGAGGGAAACAATGAGCAAAACTAAAGGCAGCCTGCAGAATGGGAGGAGATGTTTGCAAATGACACAGCTGATAAAGGGTCAGGGTCCGAAATCCATAAAGAGCTTATCAAACTCAACACCAAGCAAACAAGTAACCCAGTTAAATGGGCAGAAGACATGACATACACACTTTTCCAAAGAAGACATCCAGATGGTAACACACACATGAAAAGATGTGCAACATCACCCATCGTCAGAGAAATACAAATCAAAACTATGATGAGACACCACCTCACACCTGTGAGACTAAAATTAACACCACAAAAAAGGAGAGGAACACCTGGCACTGTTGGTGAGAATGCAAACTGGTGCAGTCACTCTGGAAAATAATTTGGATGTTCCTCAAAAAGTTAAAAATAGAACTACCCTATGATCCAGCAATTGCACTGTTAGGTATTTACCCAAAACATACAAAAATACAGATTTGAAAGTGTACATGCATCCCAATGTTTATAGCAGCATTATGAACAATAGCCAAACTATTGAGAGAGCTCAAATGTCCATTGACCAATGAATGGATAAAGAAGTGGTATATATATATACAATGGAATATTACTCAGCTATGAAAAAAAATGAAATCTTTCCATTTGCAACAATGTGGCTGGAGCCCGAATATATTATACTAAGTGAAATAAGTTAGAGATAAATCAATACCATATGACTTCACTCATATGTGGAATTTAAGAAACAAAACAGATGAACATATGGGAAGGGGGAGAAAAAAAGAGAAGAGAGGGAAACAAACCATAAGAGACTCTTAATGGTAGAGAACAAACTGAGGGTTGATGGAGGGAGGTGGGTGGGAGATGGGCTAAATGGGTGATGGATACTGAAGAGGACACTTGTTTTGATGAGCAATGGGTGTTGTAAGTGATGAATCACTAGGTTCTAAAACCAATATGTCACTCTATGTTGATGAACGATAATTTAAATTTAAAAAAGGAAAAAATAAATAAATAATAAATTCCAGGTGGATTCTTGATCTAAATAAGAAAGACAAATCATAAACTGAATATCATTATGAAATCAGCATGTCCCTTCTTTTAAAAAAAACGAACATAGGGGCGCCTGGGTGGCTCAGTTGGTTAAGCATCTGACTTCAGCTCAGGTCATGATGTCACAGTTTGTGGGTTTGAGTCCTGTGTCAGGCTCTGTGCTGACAGCTCAGAGCCTAGAGCCTGCTTTGGACTCTGTGTCTCCCTCTATCTCTGCTCTTCCCCTGCTCACACTCTGTCTCTCTCTGTCTCACAAAAAAAAAAAAAAAAAAGTTAAAAGAATTAAAAAAAACATACAGGGGTGCTTCAGTGGCTCAGTCGTTTAAACGTCTGACCTCTGCCCAGGTCATGATCTCACGGTTCCACGGTTGGTGGGTTCAAGCCCTGTGTTGGGCTCTGTGCTGACAGCTCAGAGCCTGAAGTCTGCTTCAGATTTTGAGTCTCCCTCTCTCTCTGCCCCTCTCCCAAACTCTTTCTCTCCGTCTCTGTCTCAAAAACCAACAAACATTAAAAAAAATTTTTAAAAACTGAGAAAACAAATTAATTGAATGGAAAAGATTGTTGTATTTGATATATTAAAATTAAGACTTCCTATTTACTAAGACACAAAGTAAGAAATTTAAAGGGCAAGGCATACATAACTGACAAATGACCGAGGTCCAGGTAGATGGACAACCAAATAGAATGGGCAACAGACTTGGTCACTTAACAATAGTGGATATCCAAACAGTCAATAAACCTATGAATGGATGTTCAATTTCATTAGTCACCAAGAATATGCGTATTAAAAACTAAAGGAGGTGCCATCACACACACATACCCCTACACCCAGAATGAATACAAATGAAAAGAACAGTAACAACAAATGTTGGCAAGGATCTGGAACAAATAGAACTCCATACACTGTTGGTAGGATTATAGAAACTAGTATAAACGTTTTCCAAAATTATTTGGCAATATCCAAAAAAGCTGAATATGTGTGTGGTTTATAATCGAGCAATTCTATTCCTATTTATATATCCAAAAATTGCACATGCCTGAAAGAGCATGATAAAAAAATTTCCTAATGGTATTATTTGTAAGCTAAAAACAAAACAGCCAAAATGTTCCTGAGCAGTAGAACAGATTAAAATACTGTGTTATGTTTATCAATAGAACATTGTAGAAGAAAATTGCATGTGAATGAGTTACCATTATACTCAGCAAAATGAATGGCTCTCAACAATCCTAATGTTAAGAGCAAGAGAAGCCTGTTGCAAAAGATCACATGTGATTCCATTTAAACTATGCTATTTAGAGATACATGTTTGGGAGATAAAACTGTAAAGAAATACAAGAAAAATAAGCATTGTGGTTACTTGTATTAGAAAAGAAGGTCACTTATGATTGGAAGGAGGCATGAAAGCATCAATTTCTTTGCTGACAATATTCTCTTTCTTGACCTATAGTTGTAAAATAAGTGTTGGCTTTGCGATAACCTATTGGGCTATGCATGTATTTGATTTGTGAATTTCTCTGTACGGGAGCTGTGTGTATGCCCACACACACAAATGATTAATAGAAAAACTGCATAGTTGAATGACTCTTTATATTTTGATGGAGAATTTAGCAGTGGGAAATTGAGTGGGAATAATGAAGTGAAAATACAACCATTTGTAGGAAAGTGTATAATCAATTAGCTGAAAGTTCAATGAAAACAAACAAATCTTCTTTACCATAGTAGACTATAATTGAGACTTCTTCAACTATGAGTAAAGCAAATGCTATAGTTTTTACCAATGTGTGTGTGTATTAAAGGAATTAATCAAAGCCAGCATCAGAAGAAAGGAACAGCATTTTAACTTGGAGAATAGCTTCTATGTAGGTTTCTCCCAGTGAAGGCAAATTGTTTAAGTGCCAAGCGAGTCAAAAAAGATCCTTTCTGAATGCAAATAAAAATTGCCATGAAAATGTGAAGTAAAAGTTGCTTTCATTGGGGAAAAAGAAAGGAAGAGGAATAAAACAGTCATTGAAGACATTCAAATTAAGTGGAAATGTTAAATGTGATGAATCATGCCTGAAGACACTTTAGTTCATACCCAGGTTGGGATCATACAGTGTAGGTAACAATAAAAGGAAATTGGGAGAATTTAGCAACAAGATAGTATCTTAAAAAGAGGTTTATAAGACAAATCCATAAAATCTTTTCAAGAAAAATAGATCAGTGAAGAAATTAGGAGTTCCTGGATGGCTCAGTTGGTTGAGCATCTGACTCTTGATTTCAGTTCAA
Organism: Felis catus; assembly: GCF_018350175.1. Classification (NCBI taxonomy): domain Eukaryota; kingdom Metazoa; phylum Chordata; class Mammalia; order Carnivora; family Felidae; genus Felis; species Felis catus. Next base: position 22,692,514 of record NC_058371.1, read on the forward strand.
ATTGTAATCCCAGGCTTGTGGGATTAAGGCCTGTGTCGGGCTCTGTGCTAGGCATGAAGCCTGCTTAAAATTCTCTGTCTGTCTGTCTCTCTCCATGTACCCCTCTTCTCTGTTTGTGTGCACATGTGTGCGTGCTTTCTCTCTCTCTCTCTCTCTCAAATAAATAAATAGAAAAAGAAATTAAATATTCATTAAGCACCTGTTCTCTGCAAAGCACTGTGCTAAATGTTAATAGAGTGAGATACTACATATGTGTATGAGAGAGAGAGCATATAACCACCATAGAAACCAATATATAACTATTGTGTTCCAAATATAAAAGAAATATGCTTTATTAGGACTCATCTGAGATAAGAAGAGTGAATTAGTGGAGAAATTGAGATTTCTACTGGGTCTTTAAGAGAAATAGCAGAAAGGCAGAAGCGTGAAGGCAGAAAAGAACAAAACGAACTTCAGATTTAGTAAAGGACTGATTTTGCTAAGAGTACATCTTAATCTAGGAGACTGAAGAGAGATGATTGGAATGGTAAATGAGGAACATCCATGAAAAGAATCTTATGTCAGCCAAGCAGTGGTAACTTCTTCCTATGGGAAGACATGGTTTTTGAATGGAACAATATTACAAAATTCTTTTTTGTTTGTTCAATACTATGACATACTTTTTTCCCCTTTCTCTTACAATTATTAAAAATCATACCTTTAATTATAATTTCTTTGGGCATAACTTTTTTTTCTATCTTGATTGTAAGCTCTCTGTAAACAGAAATGGTCTTATCAGTCTTACATGCCATAGAATCCAGCATGTCGGCTTGGTTTTACTGTGTAATAACAAGACTGGTACTTTTAAATAGTTGACAGAGAATCTGGATACAAGGGAACCAGTAAAGGAAGTTACTAATTTTCTTTTTAAAATTTGAACATTGGATAAAAATTAACTGATGAGTGAAGAAGCATTATGAATATATAGTCCTTGAACATGCACATCAAGAGATGATTCCAAAATGGATAGCTTGGGAAACTTGCAGTATCACTATACTTTGATACTGTTCTTCTATGAAAGATAAGGTGCATAAATAATGGCACCCCCTAGAAATATCAATAATTGGAAAAATGATGGCCTATCTCCAGTGCCTAAAATAGTTCTTAGCATCTAGACATTATTCAATAGTCATGTAATGAATGAACATGTGAGCAAAGGCCAATTTCATTTTTCAGTATTCTTACTTTTTGTAGCGAATAAAATTTTTAATTCATGTAAGTTTATATTATTTATATTATTATAAACCAAAGTTCAAAGAGAAGATATAAACATTTTTCTTGTTACATAAATGAAGCAAGAACATTGCTTTTTTCTTACAGAATTAAATTCACTATTCCAGCATACATTGAGTAGCATACATTTTATGTTAAGTGTATTGAGAAGTTTTATTATAGTCAATATGATCGATAGTTACGATATATTTGTGGCATACAATTAAATTGAAAGTGTATAAGGCTTTATATACAAAAAAAGCAAAATTGATACATAGTGTGTATTTTCTATATAATGTATCCAATAATTAATTTTTAGTTTTTATCCATACTGTCAGCAGCCAAAATGTTAGGAAAAGATGTTACGAAAAGATGTTAGGAAAAGATGTTAGGAATATGTTAGGAAAAGAAATGAAATTATTAGTTTTTCAAGAAATTAAAAGCACACTATCCATGTATTCTTCCTGAAAAAAAAATTCAAAGAAATACAAAAAATTCAAAAAAATACAGAGTCCCATGCGGGACTCAATCCGACAAACTGTGAGATAATGACCTATGCCAAAATCAAGAGTCACATGCTTAACCAATGGAGCCTCCCAGGCACCCCTCATTTTTGTTTTATTACTGAATAATATTGCATTGTATTAATTACCACATTTGTTTATCCATTTATCAATTGATGGGCATTGGACTCATTTACAATTTGACCTTTATAAATAGCGCTGCTATGAACACTCATGTGGAAGAAAACTTCCACATGGAAGTTGTTTTCAACTCCAAAGGAAACTGGGTATGTACCTAGAAGTGAAATTGCTGGGTCATATGGCAACCCTATGTTTTGTTTTTTAGATTCTACATGTGAGTGTAATCACATGGTATTTGTCCTTTTTATCTGACTTATTTCACTTCACATAATACTCTCTAGTTGTATGCACGTTGTCACAAGTAGCAAGATTTCGTTCTTTTTTATGGCTTAGTATTCCATTGAGTAACGTGTGTGTGTGTGTGTGCATGTGTGTGTGTGTGTGTATGTGTGTGTGTGTGTGTTTGTGTGTAATCACATCTTTCTCATCCATTCAGCTGTTGATGGACACCTAGGTTGCTTCCACATATTGGCTGTTGTAAATAATGCTGCAGTAAACATAGGGATAAATACATCTTTTCGAATTAGTGTTTTCATTTTCTTTGGGTAAATACCCAGAAGTGGAATTACTGGATTGTCTGATATTTCTGTTTTTAATTTCTTGAGGAATTTCCATAATTACTATACCAATTTGCATTTCCACCAACAGTACCCAAGGATTCCCTTTCCTCCATCTCCTCGCCAACACTTGTCTCTTTTTATTTTTTGTCTTTTTGGTACCAGCCATTCTGACTGATGTAATATAGTATCTTTTGATTTGCATTTTCCTGGTGATTGTAATGATCATCTTTTCATGTGTCTGTTGGCCATCTGTATGTCTTCTTTGGAAAAATGTCTATTCAGATCCTCTCCCAATTTTTCAATGAGATTATTTGTCTTGGTTTAGCTTTCTTGATATTGTGTTGTATGAGTTCTTTACATATTTTGGATATTATCCCCTTACTGTATGTATCATTTACTACTATCTTCTCCCATTTCATTTTGTTGATGGTTTCCTTCACTCTGCAAAGCTTTTTAGCTTGATGGACTTGAAATTGTTAATTTTTGCTTTTGTTTCACTTTTCTGAGAAGACAGATCAGAAAAATATATATTGCTAAAACTGATGTCCAAGAGTTTACTTCTTACATTTTCTTTTCAGAGTTTTGTGAGAAGTCTTTAAAATCCATTTTATTTTTGTATATGTTGTTACAAAGTGGTCCACTTGCATTCTTCGCATGTAGCTGTCCAGTTGTCCCAGCAACATTTATTGGAGAGATTGTGTTTTCCTATTGTATGTTCTTGTCTCCTTTGTTATAGATAAGTTGACCATATAAGCATAAGTTTATTTCTGGGCTCTCTATTCTGTTCTGTTGATCTATGTGTCTATATTTGTGCCAGTATCATATTATTTTGATTTTAGAGCCTTGTAGTATAGTTTGAAAACAGGGAGAATGATGCTTCCAGCTTTGCTCTTCTGTCTCAAGATTGCTTTGGATATTCAAAGTCTTTTGTGGTCCTCTATACAAATTTTAATATTTTTTGTTCTAATTCTATGAAAAAAAGTGCTATTGGTTTTGATTGGGATTGCATTGAATCTGTAGATTGCTTTGCATAGTATGGACATTTTAGCAATTTTCTTCGAATCCATGAGCACAGTATATTTTTCCATTTATTTGTCATCTTGAATTTCTTTTATCAGTGTCTTATAATTTTCAGAGTATAGATCTCTTACCTCCTTGGTTACATTTATTCCCAGGCATTTTATTCCTTTTGATGCAGTTGTAAGTGGGATTGTGTCCTTAATTTCTCTTTCTGCCAGTTCAGTATTAGTGTATAAAAATGCTACAGATTTTTGTATATTATTTTTGTGTTCTGCAGCTTTACTGAATTCACTTATTGGTTTTAGTAGCTTTTGGTGAAGTCTCTAGGGTATTCATCTGCAAATAGTGACAGTTTTATTTATTCTTTACTAATCTGAATCATTTTTTTTTCCTTGTTTGACTTTTGTGGCTATGAATTCCACCACTATTTTGAATAAAAGTGGCAAAGAAGTGGGCACCCTTACCTTGTTCCAGATCTTAGAGGAAAAGCTTTCAGCTTTTCATCATTGAGCACGATTATAGCTGACAGTCGTTCATTTGTAGCCTTTATTATATTAAGGTACATTCCCTCTGTATCCATTTGGCTAATTTTTGTTAGAAATGCGAGTTGAATTTTGTTAAATGCTTTGCTACATCTAATGAGATGATTGTATGGTTTTTATCCTTCATTTTGTTAATATGGTGTGTGACATTGTTTGATTTGCATGTATGAAATCATCCTTTCATCCCTGGAATCAATCCCACCTGATTATAGTGTGTGATCCTTTTAATATATTGCTGAATTTGGTTTGCAAATATTTTGTTAAGGATGTTTGTTTCTATGTTCATCAGGGATACTGACTATTTATTTATTAATGGTAGTGTCTTTATCTGGTTTTGTTATCACCGTAATGCTGACATCATAGAATGAATTGGGCAGCATTCTGCACTCTTTAGCTTTTTGGAATAGTTTGAGGATAAACATTAACTCTTCTTTAAGTGTTAGGTAGAGGGAACTGTGAAGCCATTTGGTCCTGAACTTTTGTTTGTTGGGGGTTTTTGGATTATGGATTCCATTTTATTACTAGTAATCAGTCAGTTCAGATTTTCTATTTCTTCTTGAGTCAGACTTGGAAGACTGAATGGTTCTGGAAATTTATCCATTTCTTCTAGGTTTTCCAGTTTGCTGGCATATGATTGTTCATAATAATCTCTTATAATCTTAATATTTCTGTGGAGTCTGTTGTGCTTCTGTTGCATATCTGATTTTATTTATTAGCGCCCTCTTTTTTCCTTGATAAATCTGGCTAAAGGTTTATCGATTTTGTCTATCTTTTCACAGAAGCAGTTTAGTTCTTTAGAACGAGCTCTTAGTTTAATTGATCTTTTCTCTTTTTAAAATCTCTCTTTATTGCCACTCTGATCCTTCTGATTTACTTCTTTCTCACAGCTTTGGGCTTTGTTTTTCATTTTCTAGTTTCTTTTTCTAGTTTAGGTATAAACTTAGATTGTTCATTTGGAGTTTTTCCTGTTTCTTGAAATAGGCCTGCGTCACAATGAATTTCCCTCTTAGAACTGCTATTGTTATGTCCCGTAAATTTTGATGAGTCTTGTTTCCATTTTCATTTGTCTCAAGGTATTTTTTTATTCCTTGATTTTTTCTTTGACTCATTGGCTGTTGAACAGCATGTTGTTTAATCTACATGTATTTATGTTTTTCCATTTTTCTTGTAATTGATTTCTAGTTTCATACCTTCCTGGTCAGAAAAGATGCTTGATATGATTTCAGTCTTCTTAAATTTATTCAGGCTTGTTTTGTGGCCCTTCATGTGATGTAGCCTGGAGAATATTCCATATATACATCAAAAGAATGTGTATTCTGCAGTTTTTAGACTGAATTTTCTGTACTCATGTATTTAGTCCATCTGGTCTAATATGTTGTTTAAAGCTTCTGTTTTCTTGATGATTTTCTGTCTGGATAATCTTACATTTGGATGATAGAAGTTAGATATTAAAGTTCCCTTATGTCTGTTAATACTTGTTTTATGTATTTAGGTGCTTCTATGTGGGTGTATGTATATTTATATTATATCTTCTTGTTATCCCTATGTATTGCCTTTCTTTGTCTCTTCCTACTATTTTTGTTTTAAAGTCTAATTTGTCTGATGTAAGTATTGCTACTTCAACTTTTTCTTCATTTTCATTAGCATGGAATATTTTTTCCCATGCCTTCACTTGCTGTCTGTTTGTGTCATTAGGTCTGAAGCAAAGTCTCTTGTAGGTAGCATCTGGATGAGTCTTGCCCTTTTTACCCATTTATTTACTATATATCTTTTGATTGAAGCATTTAGTTAATTTATTTTTAAAGTAATTATTGATAGGTATCTACTTGTTGCCATTTTGTTAACTGTTTTCTGGATGTTTTTGTAGTTCTCTGTTGATTTCTTCTTCTCTTACTTCCCTCCCCCTGTAATTTGATGATTTTCTTTAGAATTATGTTTGGATTCCTCTTTATTTTTTGTGTATTTATTATAGGTTTTTAGTTTGTTGTTACCATGAGGTTCATATGTAACACAGGCTATGTATATAGTAATCTATTTTAAGTTGGTGGCTGCTTAAGTGAAAACAGATTCCAAAAGCACTTTTTTCCCACCCCCACATACACATTTTATGTTTTTGATGTCATTCCTTTGCCTGTTTTGAAATCGAATCATTTGTGCTTTTATTGGTGAGCTGTAAGATCTTTATTTATTCTGGCTGCAAAACCTTTGTCAGATACATGATTCGCAGTTCTCTTCTCCCATTTCCTGAGTTATTCTTTCACTTATTTGATAATTTTCACTGAAGCACGACTTTAAAAAAAAGTCTTTTGGATGATATTCATTTATCTTTATTTTCTCTTGTAACTTGTGCCTTTGGCATCATATAAAAAATGCCTATTCCAAGGTCACAGAGATTTACTCCTTATCTTTCTTCAAAGAATTTTTTATTTCAAGCCCTTCCATATAGTTCTGTGATCAATCTGAGTTAATTTTTGTACACAGATGAGTAGAAGTCCAGCTTCAATTTCTGGCGTGTGGATACTTTGTTGTCCCACAACTGTTTGTTGAAATACCATTCTCTTCCCATTAATTGTTGGCACTCTTGTTGAAAAAACAACCAACTCTGAATGTAATTCTCAATATCTGAACTCTTGATTGTATTCCACTGATGTGAGTACCACACTGCTGAATATAGTGGTTTTATTTTTTTAATGTTTTTTATTATTTTTTTTTATTTTTGAGAGAGAGAGAGAGGCAGAGAATGAGCAAGGGAGGTGCAGAGAGAGAGGGAGTCACAGAATCTGAAGCAGGCTCCAGGCTCTGAGCTGTTAGCACAGAGCCTGACGCGGGGCTCAAACTATGGAGCGTGAGATCATGACCTGAGCTGAAGTCGGACGCTTAACTGACTGAGCCACCCAGGTGCCCCTGAATATAGTGGTTTTATATAAAGTTTGGAAATTGTGATGTGTGGGCCCACCTGTTTTGTTCTTTTTAAAGATTGTTTGCTGTTCTGGGCTCCTTGAAATTCCATATAAATTTTGGGATCAGCTTGTCAATCCCTGCAGAAAAATCAACTTGCATTTTGAAAAAGATTGCTTTAAATCTGCAGATCAATTTAGAAAATACTGCCTTTTAAAATATTAAGTCTTCTAAACTATGTATATGAAATGTCTTCCATTTTTTCAGATCTTCTTTCTTTCGTTGATGTTTTGCGGTTTTAATAAAAAAGTTTTGAACTCCCTTTATTAACATATTCTTCACAGTTTCTTTTTGGGATGATATTGTATAGGAAACTGTTTCCTTAGTTTTGTTTTCATAGTGTTCATTGCATGTGTGCAGAATTACAATTGATATTTTTCCCATTTACTTAAGATTTCTCCTTACAAGATCATGCCATTTGGGAATAGAAATAATTTTACTTCTTCCATTCTAGTCACAGTAACTTCAATTTATTTTTCTTGCCCAATTTCCCTGCCTAGAGCCCTCACTACAATGTTGAATATAAGTGGTAGGAGAGAACATTCTTTTCTTACTCCCAAACTTAAGGGGAAAGCATTAATTCTTTGACTATTCAGTATGACATTAGCTATGAGTTTTTTATAGATGTTTATGTGAGATTAAAATTTTTCCTTCTGAACTCTCTTACACTGTTGGTGGGAATGTAAACTGCCATAGTCGCGTTGGAGAACAGTATGGAGGTTCCTTAAAAAACTAAAAATGGAACTATCCTATGACCCAGCAATCAAGCTATTAGGTATTTACCCAAAGGATACAAAAATAGATTCAAAGGGGTACATTCAGCCCAATGTTTATAGCAGCATTATCAAAAGTAGTCAGACTATGGAGAGCCCAAATATCCATCGACTATTGAATGGATAAAGAAGAAGTGGTGTATACACACACGCGCGCACACACACACACACACACACACACACACAATGGAATATCACTTAGTCTTCAAAAAGAATGAAATCTTGCCTTTTGCAGTGACGTGGGTGGAGTTAGAATGTATTGTGCAAAGGAAACAAGTCAATCAAATAAAGATAGATACCATATGATTTCACTCATATGTGGAATTTAAGAAACAAAACAGATGAACATAAGGGAAGGGGGTAGAGAAGAGAGGGAAACAAACCACAAGAGACTCTTAATGGTAGAGAACAAACTGAGGGTTGATGGAGGGAGGTGGGTGGGAGATGGGTTAGATGGGTAATGGGTATTAAGGAGGGCACTTGGGATGAGCACTGGGTATTGTTTGTAAGTTTTGAATCTCTGAATTCTACTCCTGAAACCAATATTGTACTGTATGTTAACTTTAAAGAAAATTTAAAAAATAAAGTGTGTGTGTGATCATATGTGAAAAATAAATAAATAAATAAATAAATAAAAATAAATAGATACTGCCTTTCTATTCCTACTTTGTTGTGTTTTTGTCATAAATTTTTATCAAACGATTTTTTCTGTCTATTGAATTGATTATGAGGTGTTTTTCCTATTTTATATTAATGAGGTATTTTACAGTGGTTGATTTGTATATGTAAAATTAATCTTGCAGTCTTGGGATGAATCCCACTTAGCCATTGAGTATAATCCTTTTTATAGGTTACTGAATTTGTTTGCTAATATTTCATTGAGGATTTTGCCTCTGTATTCATGAAATGCATTGGTCTGTAGTTTTGTTTTTTTATGATTTCATTGCCTGTATTCGGTATTAAGGAAATAGTCGCCTCATGGAACAAGTGAGAAAGTGTTTCTTCCTCATCATCTATTTTTTGGAAGAGCTTGTGAAATATTGATGTTAATACTTACTAAAGCTTTTAGTAAAATTCTCCACTGAAACCATTTGGGTCTTGGCTTTTCTCTGGAGGAGGGTTGTTTGTTTTATTACTACTTCACTTTCTGTATTTGTTTTATGTCTAGGTATTCCTTCTGAAGTCAGTTTTAGTAGTTTGAGTCTTTCTAGCAATTTATCCATTTCATACAGGTTACCTAGTTTTTGAAGTACAGTTGTTAACAGTGTAGTAATAATTCTTTTTATTCCCATAAAGTCAGTAATGTCCCCTCTTTACTGATTTTAACAGTTGAGTCTTTTTCTTCTTAGTCCAGCTGAAGTTTTGTCAACTTGGGAAATCTTTTCAAAGAACCAACTTTTATTTTGTTGATTGTCTTTATAGTTTTTTTTCCTCTAATTATTAATATTTTTGCTTTCTTTTTGCCTAGGTCTAGTTTGCTTTTTGTGGCTTCCTAAGGGGAAAGATTAGGTAACTGATGAGAGCTCTTTTATTTTTTAATATAGGCAGCCATTTCTATAAATTTTCCATTAAACACTGCTTTTACTGTATCCTGTAAGTTTCAGTATATTTTGTTTGTATTTTTTTCTCAAGAGATTTTTCTAAATTTATCTTGTTATATAATCTTTGTTTCATTGGTAATTTAGGATTGCATTTGTTTAATTTCCAAATATTCATAAATTTCTCAATTTTTCTTATGTTACTAATTTCTAATTTAATTCATTGTGTTCCATGAGCACACTTTGTATGATTTCAGTCATTTTAAATTCAATGATACTTGTTTTATGACCTAACATTCTGTCCTGAAAAATGTTCCACATAATCAGACAAAACGAAAACAAAACAAACAAACAAAAACTATGTATTTTGTTGTTGTTGGGTAAAGTATTTTATAGTTGGGTATGTTTGGTTTATAGCATTGGTGAAAGCCTCTATTTTACTGGCTATTTCTGCCTAGTTGTTCTATTATTGAAAGTGGGGTATTAAAGTCACCAACTATTATTTTTTTTAATTGTCTATTTAACTCTTCAATGATGTGAGTTTTGTTTCATGTGTTGTCAGGTTGTATTATCAGGGGAATACATGTTTATCATTTTTGTGTCTTTCTGATTAACACTTTTATCATTATGCCCTTTTTTTGGTCTCTAAAAACAAATTTTACCTAAAAATCAATATAGCCCCTTCAGTTCTCTTTTGGTTACTGTCTGCATCCTTCAACCTATTTGTGTGCTGGAATCTAAAGTGTATCTCTTGTAGACAGCATATCATGATTTTTTTATTAATTGTGCCAATCTCTGCTTTTTGATTAGAATGTTTAGTCCATTGATACTTAAAACAATTAGTTATAAATAAGGTAGGATTTCCAACTGCTACATTTTGTTTTATTTTCTATATCTCATGTCTTTTCTGTTCCTCTATTCCTTATCTACTGCCTGTTTGTATTAAAATAAATATTTTTGGTGTACCATTTTGATTCTCTCATTTCTCTTACTATAGGTTTTGAGTTACTTTCTTAGTCATTGCCCTGGAAATTACAATTAACATTATTTTTAGACAATCTAGTTCAGATTACAATTTAATTTCAATAGCCTATGAAAAGTTTGCCCCTGGGCCTATGTCCCTTCCCTCCCCATTCCCTCCCCTGCATGTTATTATTGTTATATAAATTATATTTTCATACATTATAAGCCCATCAATACTTTTTATAATTCCTGATACATGGTGTAGCCTATTACTACATGAACCAGAATTATTACATAAATTATGAATCTCCTAAAGGGGTAGGAGAAAAAATAATTAAAAACAAATAGTTTTATTGACTTTGATACTTACCTACATAATCCTCTTTGCCTATGCTCTTTACTTCTTTGTGTGGAGTTGAGCTACTATCTAATAGCCTTTCATTTTACCCTTAAGAACTCCCTTTATTTTTCTTGTGGAGAAGTCCTATGGGTGACAAATTCTCTGTGTTTGTCTGGGAATCTTACTTTCTCTTTCATGTTTGAAAGATAGTTTTGCTGTGTATCAAATTTTCAGTTGACCTCTTTTTCTTTCAGCTCCATGAGCATATCATCCCACTGCCTTCTGGATCCACTGCTTCTGATGGGAGGTAAGTTATTCGTCTTATGAAGAATCGCTTTTGCGTCATGAGTCCTTTTGTTCTACCCAATTTTATGATTGTCTCTGTCTTTTGACAATTCCACTATATGCCTAGCTGTGGATATCTTTAAGTTAATCCTGCTTAGAAAGTCAGAGGTCTTGGATGTATGAATTGGAGTTTTTCATCAAATATGAGGAGGTTTTAGTCATTATTTCTCTAAATGTTCTTTCTGCCCCCCTTTTTAAAATTATCTCTTTCCTGGATTCCATTATGCATGTGTTGGTATGACTGATGATGGCCCACAGTTCTCACAGGTTCTGGTTATGTTCTTTTATTCTTTTTTCTTTCTATTTCTCACACTAGATCATCTCAATTGCTTGAAGTTCAAGTTTTAGGATTCTTTGTTCAGGCTGCTCAAATATTCTGTTGCATTCTATATTAGTTTGTTAGGGCTGCCATTACAAAGTACCATAACCTGAATGACTTAAAACAAGAGAAATGTATTGTATCACAATTCTGAAGGCTAGAAGTCTGAGATTAAGACATTTGCAGGGTTGGTTACTTCTGAGGGTCGTTGGGAAGAATTTGTTGCATGTATCTCTTATTTGGCTGTCTGCCAGCAATCTTTGATATTCTTGGGCTTGTGGACACAGCACCCCTATCTCTGTTTTGATGTTAACATGGGTTCTATATGTGTGTCTCTTTGTCTCCAAATGCCCTTTTTATATGAGGAAATCTATTCTTTTAAATTAAGGTCCATCCTAACCCTCTTATTTTAACTTGATTACCTCTGTATAGGCCTTATCTTTAAATAAGGTCTCATTCTAAAGTATGGACTTTGGGACAACAACATAAATGGGAGAGGGGGATACAATTTAACCCATAAAAGACCTTCTAATGATTTTTTTTTCATTTCATTATTGCACTTTCACTTCTGGAATTTCTACTTGTTTTTTATAATTTCCATCTCCTTATTAATACTCTGTCCTTGGTGAGATATCATTGTCATATTTATTTAAGTCTTCAGACATGGCTTAGTTTAGTTCTTTGAACTTATTTATGCTGATTTAAAGTTTTCATCTAGTAAATGATTGCTGAAGGACAGTTTCTATTGGCTGCTTTTTCCCCCCTGGCTTCTGTGTGTGCCTAAGAATTTTTTTGTTGAGAACTAGATATTTAAAATAATATAATAAACTTTGGAAAACTCTGGAAGCCCCTTCTCCACCAGGTTTTGTTGTTGGTAATGCTGCTTATTTCCTGGATTATTTCTGTAAAAGCTTCAGTCCTTGTCATATACAGCCCTTGCAGTCTGTGCTCAGTTAGGTTAGTGGTTAGCAAAGATTTAATTAAATGCTTTGAAGCAATAAGTCTCCAGGCTTTGCCAAGGGGCTCTGTGTGCCCGTGTGTGTGTGTGTGTGCACATGCACATTGGGGCATGTCTTCAATGCTCCTGCAGACAGTTCACAACTCTGTTTTAGCCTTCACTTTCTGCCTATGCAGAGCCCCATAGTCAACAAAAGTTCAAAATTTAATTCCTTATGAGGTCTTTCCTGGGCATGTACATAGCTTTCCATATGTGTGTGACTTTCAGTAGTTCCAGGAACATGTTGAAACTTTGCAAAGCCTCCTATAGACACTTCATTCCCCAGTTTTTAATTTTTTTGGTCAATCTTTTGCTAATCTCAACTGATACTATGGTCTTGGGCCCCTGTGATAATAAACAAGTGCCACTGATATTTTTCAACAAATGCTCTAAGATTGTTCTCACAGAGTGAGTTCTGAGTTAGGTCAAATAGAATTTGAGCTTTTCCAAAGAGCTGTCAAACAGGAAAAATGTAACAAATTTGTGGATATGACTTGTTGGAAGTCTCCAAACCTATTCTATTGCACCCAGTGACTGCTAGGCTGCTAATTTTCCCAGCTGCCATGGTTACAAGACTGTTACTTTCCAAGGCTGAGGCAGAGCTGGGGAGAGGAGAATGGGAATGGGTCAGGTCAAAATGCTGTGTTCTTAGGGAGATTCACCTGTTTTTTCTTGAATAAATTGTCCTTGAATTGTTGCAAACTTCTGGTTAATTTCCATAGTTCTTAAAAGGTTGCTTTTCACAGGCTCTGTGCTGACAGCCCAGACCTGCTTGGGATTCTCTCTCTCTCCCCCTCTCTCTGCCCCTCCCCCACTCGTGCTCCCTTTCTCTGTTTCTCTCTCAAATAAGTAAACATTTTAAAGAGTTGATTTTCACAATTTTTGCAAGTGTTCTTTTTGAATTTTTTTCTTTTTTAACATTTATATATTCTTGAGAGATAGAGACACAGTGGGACCAGGGGAGGGGCAGAGAGAGAGAAGGAAACACAGAATCTAAAGCAGCCTCCAGGCTCTGAGCTGTCAGCACAGAGTACCCACCACACGGGGCTCAAACCCACAAACCATGAGATCATGACCTGAGCCCAAGTCGGACGTTTAACCTCCTGAGCCACCCAGGCACCGCTGCAAGTTTTCTTAGTACTTTTATACAGGAGCAAATTTTCAGAGACTTTATTCCTCCAGTCCACAAGTGTTTCAAGCAGAACTGTTCTTAAAAATAATTTTTCCATATTATAGTTTTATATAATCATTCTTGAGCCACTTTTAAGGTAAATTATATATTGTTGTAAAAGTCCGTGATAAGGGTTACTTTATTCTTAACCAATTCTTTCATTGCCCTTTTCAGTTATTTGGTGAAAACGTGTACATATCTATATAAATGCCTGGCATATTGTACTCAAAATGGTGGTGCCATTTGGGAGACAAGTGGAATGTTGGTAGACAAAGTAGCCAGTATTTTACAGAGCTTTCTTATTGTATGGATTTCCTACATGTTAAAGAATAAGCGTTCCAAACTACTATACTATGTGAAACTGTTTAGAATAATTATAACATTTATCAGCACTCAAAATTATTTACCAGATCTGAGCAGTTTATTTTTTTTTAATTTTTTTTTTCAACGTTTATTTATTTTTGGGACAGAGAGAGACAGAGCATGAACGGGGGAGGGGCAGAGAGAGAGGGAGACACAGAATCGGAAACAGGCTCCAGGCTCCGAGCCATCAGCCCAGAGCCCGACGCGGGGCTCGAACTCCCAGACCGCGAGATCGTGACCTGGCTGAAGTCGGAAGCTTAACCGACTGTGCCCCCCAGGCGCCCCCAGATCTGAGCAGTTTGAAGAAACAAATCACTATATTTCCTGTGGCTTAATGCCAGAATTTATTGTAAAGATAAGAGGCAAAATATAAATGTACTATCATCATAAGAAGAACAAATTAAGGTACTAGTGTTTATAGGTCTTCACCACCTAGTTGCAGAGATAGAGTCTACCCTTGCTTCTAGTCAGTTTCAGGGCTCTTTAATCTTATTTAGCAAACTTCTCAAATAAGAACACCAAAGAAAAATAAAAACGTGATGATGTCATCATCATATCAAAGCACCAATTTTCCAGTATGGAATTTTTAGGTTGGCTACTTCTATACACATTCTACATATTATAAACCCTTGTCCACTTTCCCGCCCCCATATTCTACCCCTTGGATTACATGCACATGTCTCTTTTTTGTTCTAAGTTTTAAACTTCTTTGATTGTAATTAATGTGTACCTAACACCTGGTTTAGAAATTAGTCATCTTAGAACTTCCTTTAAATACAAGTATGCAAATACACTTAATTCTTTGAGTGTAGGGAAGCAGAAAGCAGTACTCACCAGACTTGTCAGTCAAGGCTTGATACTGGGTGTTCACTGAGGTAGTAACATGGAGCCATGTGTTAAACAAGTAGAATAAAATATCAGTGATTTATTTTGAATGAGGATGATTCTGGTACAATGAAAAAATTTCAATGTCAGGAGTGAAAAAAAAGAAAGATGATCACATTTCTATGCAAAAGAAGACCACATTTAAGAATTAAAAAGCAAGAAGAATTTTGCAATATGTCTAGGGTCTAATTTTCTAATTGAAAATCTGCCTAAAAGTGATTTTCACTTTTTTCATTTTCCACTTATGGCTTTTAGCTATTTGGTATGTCACATGTTGTCATTAGAATTGCTTTATTTACATAAAAGTAAGATCTATCA